>NC_086445.1:180876254-181176254 GCF_028390025.1 Pseudophryne corroboree
TGTGCTGAGACTTACCCTTAAATAGGAAACAGAAGTGACCTCACTTCCCCTAATGCAGTGATTGGGGTATTAAAAACCTTAAATAATATTGGAATAAGTCCTATGTTACTAACTGAAATCGTTACAGTGATTAAACATTAAAGTGAGAAAATTAATGGCCTTAAAGTGAACTTTTATAATACACTATAAGGGATAAAAAAACCTTAATAGTAAACACATCCCATAATGCATCTGGTCGTTACAGACCAAACTGACATGATTGACAGGGCTATTCACCAATAAAACTGGTTCAGTGAAAACAGACCTAATCTCTATCCCATACGTCCCATAATGCATCTGGTCGTTACAGACCTGACTGACATGATTGACAGGGCTATTCACCAATAAAACTGGTTCAGTGGAAACAGACCTAATCTCTATCATTATAAGTATAATAATATTATTCTCCTCTGTGCATTACAAACAAAGTGTGAAAAAGCTGTCCTGGTGTGAATTATAAACACCTCAGTAGTAGGGAAATTTATCCCCTTAAACAGTGTTTTCGTGATAAACTAATCCTGCCGCGCTGGGACTAGAACACTGATATCTCGGCGTCGATAAGGCCAGTGTCCCACAGAGCTAGTTACATCTAGATCGCGCCGCTGGGTAAAACGGCTTGCGTTCCAGCGGCGCAATTGTTTGCGTTCCACAGCGCCGAGATGGTGTCACGTGATTGTATCACCTGACACTCGGATACATGATCTGAACTGGCCAATAGGTGCTGAACAGGGCAGCTGGTGTTTAGTGACGCGGACGTTAGTACTCCACGCAGCTGTATCTCACCACATGACCACCCCACGTGACAATTAGACATGTGGTTTGGGCGGCCAATAAACGGATCAAACTAGGTAACCTAGGAGACCGCTATGCAATCGCTACCAAAAATAACATTTATTAGTGTGTAATAATGTGTATATACACATAGTAATGAATAATGTGATAAGTGCGATACTCTACCTAATCTATTAACTAACTCCTACATTATTAGCTACATATATACGATGATTTAGAAAAATATATAAATTGGTCTATTGTTAATTAACCACCTACATTTAAAGCACCGCTCCTAAAAGTGGCTCCACTTTTACAAATAACATATTAAATATTAACAAATGCCCCCTAATAGGAATACAAATGATCATCCTTTTCAACACCATTATTTATAAATACACCAATATTGGGAATATAAATCATAATCAAAGACATAAACAAGGGAATATCTTGAAGTGTGAAAAAACATGATACTACAGGAACGCTACCATATCTATAGTTTCATTTAAACCAAACGGGATAAGAGTGTTCAGCGAATAGATCCAATAGGATTCTCGCTGGGCTAGCAGTCTATCTCTATCTCCTCCTCTTTTATCTACCATAATATGCTCGATAACCGTAAATGAGAGACCCAGGACTTGAGAGTTATGTTTCTCCTGAAAATGTCGAGGTAAACTGTGGTTTTGGACCTTGTTGGTAATATTTCGTAAGTGTTCCTGTATTCTTAACTTAAGATACCTTTTGGTTTTACCAATGTAAGAAAGGTTACAACCGCAATCAATTTTATAGATTACGTAGTTAGTATTGCAGGTCACAATTGTCCTCAGTTTAAAGACTCGTTTGCTGTCGTCTTTCCAGCAAAAGCCTTTTTTATCGATAAAGCGACAACATTTACATTTATTACAGGGGAAGAGCCCTGATCTCTTCATTACAGGATGTTCATTAAGAGTCTCACCCTTGTTTTTATCATTCTGAAGTTGGCTGGGAGCGAGAATGTTCTTAAGGTTCCTGGATTTTCTGAATACTATGTTAGGCTTGGTAGGTAAGTGTGGTCCCAATATGGGGTCCTTCAAAAGGAGATGCCAATGCCGATTCATAACACGTCTAATCTTGATATTTTCTTGATTATATTGTGTTATGAACGGTCTTTCGGTGAAACGTTCTTCTTTTTTACTTTCTTTTACTTCCAAAAGGCTATTTCTATCAATTTCAGAAGCTCGAACCTGGTCTCTCCTTAGATGGATCTCATTATATCCCCTATCTAAAAACTGTTCTACCAAAATAGAAGATTGTTCCCAGTACCTTTCCAAACTGCTACAGTTTTTCCTAATCCTCACGAACTGGGAGTAGGGTACTGTAGTTTTCCATCGTGACAGATGGCAACTATTTGAAGGTATGAAACTGTTAGCGTCGGTCTTTTTAAAAAAGGTTCTCGTATCAAGAGTCCCGTCATCTTCGATGTTTAAAAGGACGTCCAGGTAATCAATAGTAGAAATATGCTGCTTATAAGTAAATTTGAGATTATGGGAATTAATTTGAATCTCTGAAATGAAATCACTCAATTCCTCCAACTCTCCATCCCAAATAAGAATCACATCATCTATGTATCGCTTATAGAATTTGATGTTAGGGTATCGATAGCCTCCGTCCGCATAGATGGTCACACGCTCCCAGCTGTCCATGAAAATGTTTGCGTACGATGGGGCAAATTTAGTCCCCATCGCTGTCCCCTGTTCTTGCAGGTAATACTTTCCTTCAAACTCAAAATAATTGTGATTTAAAATGAATTTTATACTCTCCAATAAAAAGGTTCTTTCTTCTTTACAAACATTCACATCCATTGTTAGGATGTTGCTCACAGCCTCAAGTCCTTTAGAATGGGGAATGGATGTGTAAAGGGCCTGTACATCCACTGTGGCCCATCTATAAGTGGATTGCCACTGAAAATCATTAAGTAGCCTGAGAAGACTGGTTGAATCTTTCAAATATGAAGGTTGTACTCTCACATAAGGTTGTAATTTTAAATCGAGAAAGTGTGACAAGTTAGAAGTCAGGGACTCGACTCCAGCCACTATAGGTCTTCCTGGGGGTGGGACTATGCCTTTGTGGACTTTAGGTAAGTGGTAAAATACCGGAACCCGAGGCTTTTTGTTAAACAAAAATTCAAACTCTTCTCGACATATGATGCCTCTACTACATGCATCATTTAATAGCACATACAGTTCTTCTCCAAAACTGGCTGTCGGATCCTCGTTAAGTAGTTTATATGTTGCCGCATCATTAATTTGGGTCATGGCTTCTTTGACATAGGCCGTCCTCTCCTGGATGACCACCGCTCCTCCCTTATCTGCTGTTTTGATAACAATTTCGTTATCATTCTTAAGTTGTTTAATGGCATACCTTTCCTGTGGATTAAGGTTGCCACAATACTTGTCATCTTGGACTTTCAATCTTCTAAAATCCTCTTTTACTGCGTCAAAGAAAAAATCGATATGATTCCCTCTCGATTCCACTGGATAGTATCTAGACGGTGGAGCCACTAAGGGTTTGCTTTTCGGTTCGTAAGACAATTTCGGTGTAGGATTTTTAAGGAAATGCCTCTTTAGGGTTAAACTGCGTATGTATTTATTGAGGTCCACATAGAGATTAAACTTATCAACGTGTTGGTTCGGAGCAAATTTCAGACCTTTACTTAATACCGAGATCTGTGGGGCTGATAGTTCCTTCTTAGTAAGGTTGACGATGCTTGATTCATTGGCTCTTGTGAGAAGTTGATCGCTCTTCGTTTTTTGTTTGGTGACCTTTCTTCCACCTCTCGTCCCTCTTCTCCTGGGTAAAGTTGTCTTTTCACACCTTGCGGTGAATCCAATCTGGTATGAAGATGTTCCTTTTCTTGGAGGTATGGTAAAACCATCCTCTTTCTTTCCCCTAAAAAAACTTTATTCCTAGGGGATTCATATCTACGTTCAAATTTATTCCGTTGTGCGAACCTCTGTTGATTCCCTCGGGGCGAGTATTGATTATAATATGATGATGTCCTCCTATATCTACGTATCGGGGAAGTGTATGAGCTTCTTCTTCTCGTACCATAGCCGCCTCGTCTGCCTTGATATTGTGGGGGGGGATATTCTCGTCTACGGTGAAAAACTTCATTATCTAGTGTGTCCGTTTCTCTTCCCCAACCCCCCTGGTCAGGGTATCTTCTTTGACCAGGTTTTTGACTGACATTACTCCAATCATGTATATTACCATTCTCATAGTCCAGTTTATCTCTTGTGAACTTTTTTTGCTTTCGCAAGATGATCTCCTTCTCAAGGGTATCAAGTTTATATTGGAGATCCGACACATCTCGTTTGAATTCATCATCCTCATTGAATTTGGTAAGTAAAACCTCCAGTTTAGCTATATCTACTTCTAAAATTTCTAACTCTTTCTTTCTCTCCTTTATAATCAACTCCACTAATCGGGCTGCGCTCTCATCAAGGATCTTATTCCAACTCTTAGTGAACTCGTCATTCTGAGATCCCATAATCGGGGTCTTATTTAACCTCAGACCTCTAGGAATTCGTCCGACTTCTAAATATTTCTCAAGTGTGCTTAGATCGTACCAACTCTTAAGTTCTCTAGTGGCCAGTTTTTCCATATTATTTAATAAATGATAATACTCATCATTATCATCCTCCGTTTGTTCCATGTCTTGCATATCCTCTAAAAAAATGGTTTTACATTTCTGACTCCTACTTTTCCGATCATTAAATAAAGGCATATCACCTAGCAGCAATGGGGAGTAACTAACAGCAACGAAATAGACAAAACAGATACTCTCCCTTTTGCGCTATTAAACAGAAAGTGAGAAAGGATTGGGTTAAGGCAGCCAAATTCCACTAAGTCCCTTGTTAGGAGGGACTAAAAAGATACAAATATGTGCCAGTAGAGGAATGGGCGCACTTGGGTTGTTTTTCCACCCAATATTCAACGGGGAAAAACAGCAGTCTCCCTAAGATATTTACTCCTAATTTGTGAGCATAAAACCACATTTAACATGTTCCATGTAAAATTTATTACAACATAAAAGCAATGATACAAAACGGTATAGTATCTCTTCTTGCAGATAACACCATATAGTACAGAGGACCAGTTGAAATAACTTTGATAGATTCCTCCTTCTCCTTTGACAATTCGGAGATTTGATGTTTATGAACAAATAACCCGACGCGTTTCGTCTTACTCTAAGACTTCATCAGGGGTATGTCTAAAAATATATATAAAATATTTATATCAGAATCTTATCCTGATTAAAACAATAATATGAGGGAACATGTCAATAAACGAGGAAAAATATATATGTATGTGTGTGTGTGTGTGTGTGTGTGTGTGTGTGTGTGTTTTATGTAATAAACACATAGAAATGAATTGCAGCAATTTGAAAGTCAGTGTGGTATTACTTGTGGGACGCTTTGTTGTGGGATGTGGGGAGGGTCAGTGTGGCATTTGTTGTGGGACGTGGGGAAATTGCATGTGGTGACCTGAGTGGTTAGTGGAGGCATTTGCTGTGGAGACACATGAGGAGGTCCAAGAGGCATGTGGAGCCCTGTGGTGTGGTCTGAGTGGCATGTGGAGCCCCGTCCTGTGGTCTGAATAGCATGTGTAGGCCCGTAGTATGGTCTGAGTGGCACGTGAAGGCCTGTGGTGTAGTTTGAGTGGCATGTGTAGGCCTATGATGTGGTTTAAGCTGCAAAGAGTGTGTTTAGATTTGTTAGCAACATTTTAAAAACAAAAAAGATAATAGAAGATGCATACCCTCCAACATTTTACACATAAAAAGCGGTGCAAATTAGAAAAGGGGGCGTGGTCACGGGTAAAGGGGTCGTGGACACGCCCCTTTTCCTATACTTTCAATAGAAGTTTAGAGAGCCAAAAAATCGGTACAGACCATAAAAAAAGGTACTGAACCTATTAAAAAGGTACAGTTGGAAGGTATGGAAGATGTGCATGTAAAGAATGTTTGCTGGCTCTGTAGGAGGGAGAATGGAGTGACATTTATTTATTTGCCATGGGCGACTTTAACCCTAGTTATGCCTCTGTACATGTGACCTCACAAGAAATATCAGCTGTGGCTCCCAGGGCCCTATGTGAGTCTTGTAGGAATGACTGCCTGGCTGGCCAAGTCTCCTACCAAGTGACTGGCGCAGGTACAATGTCATGATTCCTGCACATTTAATTTGGGGATGGAGCAGCTGGCAGGGGTCAGTAAGTACCATATAGTTTGCGGCCAGCCCCTGACACCATGTCATCAACAGGTCAGTTTCTTCCTGTCTTTTTTTCTTCATTCTTCTCTATCTGTTCTTGCCTATGTCAGCCTTTTCAGTACTTATCTTGCCTATGCCAGCATTCTGCCTTTTTCCTCTGTGCCAGCCTCTCTGGCCATCTTCTTTCAGTGCCAGCCTCTCTGCCCATCCTCTGTTCCAGCTTCCCTTTCACTGCGAGTGGACTGGGCTTAATGACGTATTTATCAGGGCATCCGGGCCCACCCTAAGCGAGGAGGGTGGGCCCGGATCCAGAGGGACCCTGGCACCGTCCTACACAGCGTGCTCCGTCAGTGGGACCAGACAGCCCTAGGGATGCAGACCTAGCCTGGCCCAATCTCCATATACCCCATAACTACAGAGTTTGGCAGCGGCCGTGGATGCGGCGGTGAATCGCATGTATGCAATGGCGGCAGACCTGCATCCGTCAGGATTCAGGCCCTGCTAAACACAGCGCTGCATTTTGAAATCTGGTTTCAACTGTGGCGGACAATCAGGAGTGGCAGCAGTGAGCCAATCCTGGCTCGCCACATCATAGCCCCGCCCCCGGCACTGGCTTATATTAACCAGTGCCGACAACGGGAGCTCAGTTCAACGGTCGGGAAGGACCAGGGAAGAGCTCCTGAGAGAGAGAAGAGAGAATACTCCAGGGCAGATGCTGGAAGTCTCGGAGGGCGGCTGGTGAAGATAAAAGAGATGACGTCAGTCGGTGAAGACATCGGGAGCCCTTGGACAGCGGTGTGCAATGAAAGAGCTTTCACTGGTCACTGCTGTCCAGGTGAAGGCTCCAGGAAGCCCGGAGGTGGTGGGAGCTATCCTGCCTCCGTAGAAGACCATGCGTTGGGCAGGGCTAGACCATGACCTTAGAATTGGTAAGCCCAGTTAGTGCCAGTTAGTACCACCAGGGGTCGGGCACTAGGCCTATGGGTATAGCAGGTACTAGGCCTGGGGCACAGTAGGTGGGCACTAGGCGTGGGGACATAAGGGGATGTTAGGCCCAAAAGAATTGCGTGCTAGGCGGGCATTAGGCTCAGGGGACACAAGGGGCATTAGGACCCATAAAATGAAGCATTAGGCGGGCACTAGGCCCGTAAGGAATGTATTCGGCCACTAACGGCGGCAGTATGCTTGGGCAAAGGGGCAACAGGCCCACGCTACTGTGTAGGTCCAGGTTAGTGGACAATAGGCCCAGGGCAGCAAGCCCCAAGCTGTTAGATCCAGCGCTAGGCCGTGGCATCTCTAATCCGGCACTAGGCTGTGATTATGGCAAGTCAGCGCTAGGTTCATGGTGTCTCCGCAGCCAGGCCCCCATGAAAGGTAGGCTGTTGAGGGTACGTCCAGTGAGTATAGTCTCAATTTGCAGGTAACCAAAGGCCAGTCTCTGGCAGGAGGACAAGGGTACGCCCGGTAAGCAAATTCATATGTGTATGTTGTCCCTTCCCCACACCGCTGTTGGGAGATTTCATTCAGGGTGCGTTTCACTCCCGGTGCGTTGCACCAAAATGGGGCACCCAGTCTGAGGCCACAAGTGCCAATGATGACCATTCACTGAGTCCAGTGGAGGCATCCCTGCATAGCGGGTTTTCCGTTCATTCAAGGTTACCCTAGGAGGCTCCCGTCCATGTCCGAGACGCATTCCAGTGCCGTCCAAGTCGCCTCGACGGATGGAAGGTAAGGGACGAGAGTTGTAAGGTCAGCGATTTACTTTGGACCACACCCCCGTGTCTCTTACAGCCCTGCCGCCAGCTCTGCAAAGCAGTGTCTGACTGTAGAACCGAGGCAGAGCTGTTGCTGCCTCATCTCTCGTCTCCCTGCAGCTCCAGGGATCTCCACAAAGATGGCGAATGCTAGCTATAAAAAGGATTATAATAAAAAAAGGAGATATATTTGTTATAAAAATCTTCTTTGTATTATTCTAATTGTTTTTATATAAAATCACCGAAGTTTGACAGGGAGTATGACAGGGGCCTGCCTACTCTGACTGCACTTGCTAGAGGTATATCCGAGTGGCCAGTTGGTAGACAGTGCTTCGGTATAGAGAGAGAAAACTAATACCCCTTTCATACTAGCATCAATTTCATGAATGAGCGTCAACCTGGGATTTTGCTAAGTCTGAAAGGGTCCTGAAGGAATATCCTGGGTCGAGCGTCCCACCATTTAATTCCAGGTCACGACCTGGGTTGAAGCCAGAATCAACCCGGGATGTGGTGTAGTGTGACGAGTAAGCCAGGTCAAGGTGACCAGGCCCCCGTTCTCTGCATAGGCAGAGGCGGCGCTTGAAGACGATATTCTCCAAGCGCTGTCTCCGGTAGCATAGTCGGTGACGTCACCAACCCGGCAATATGCCGGGTGTGGCCACAAGACTGAAAGGGATGTAAAAATTCCCGGGTGCAGGTATCCCCCTAAGAGAAGACAAGTACTTATCGGGGACGCGATATATAAGATTTACAAATTAACTTTTAATTGTATTTATTAATATAGCAGAAATAAAAAAAACACAAATGGTTACATAAATAACATAAAAGTAATGATATAAGGATAGTGAGCAAATAGATGTAGGTTGTATAATGGCCTATTTATCATTAAATATTTGCACCATATTCCCTGAAAACTTTTCGGACGATATCCGCAAATATTTAGTATAACCCCAATGTATGAAGGAATGACCGCACCAGATATCTCTGAAATCTGCTGCAGTCCCTCCATTTCTGTCACCAGCCCCAGCTCCCATAGGGCTGTGAAGCGTATTACACATCAATAAGCAAATTAATGCTGAGAATGGCTGTAGGAATGCACGTGTCAAGGGTCTCAGAAGCTGGACTGCAGAAATAAACATACTGTAAGAATGTTCTGAGAGACTGCATGAATTCTAAAGCATAACAGAATACAGTGATACTTCTGCCAGACATGCACAATGACAGGAAGTCACAGGGATGTGGTGCAAAGCTAAATAACTATGCAAAACAGGATGGAAATCTCAGGGGTGCAGGATATGCAAAGTAATGAAGTCTCTGTGGAGAGAGTACCTGATGCTCTTTGAAGAGAAGTATAAAGCAAAACCAACAGACTGATATCAGGGGGCAGGCAGAGTCAATAACAGGTCCAGAAACAGTGCAAGTCTACCAACAATGCCACACAATGTTACCCACCCTGGGGTAATCTATCATAGCAGCTGGAGACTGACATCTTGCTGGGGCTCACACAGGATGTCCGAAACATCAGGAGTTCATCAAGAGTTCATCAACGAGAGAGAGAGAGAGAGAGAGAGAGAAAGGGAGAGAGAGAGAGAGATTGGAAAAGATGGGGTGAGACAGAGAGAGGGAGTGAGAGAAATAAACCAGAAAGGGAAGAAAGTATGTGGGATTGGGGGCAGGGGAGGTGTAACTGGGGAGGGGAGAGGGCAAAATGATAATAAGCACCACCAAACACAACACCTAGTGACCCACCCAACGAATAAAAGTAAACCAGAATATTCTTATTCTGGACTTACAGAAGACCATTCAAAGTAAGACGACCCAGCAATATTTTGAAGACAATACAAGTACTTTCTCAAGCTATGAGTTGAGGAATTAGTTGGTTTGCTGCTGAGTCCTACTTTGAACAGTCTTCTCCAAGTCAGTGAGAATTGCCTTCTGGTTTCTTTTGTATTTATACTCTCTTCCCTGTCATTGGAGTCAGGTTGTGTCACGCACTCAGCCAATACATGGTGATAAGTGTTCTTTACTGTCCCTGGATTATATATTAGAGCAAGGCCAGCCCTGACCAATTTGATGCCCTAGGCAAGATTGTGGCTGGTGCCCCCACCCCCATGCCCGAGAAGGCGGCATGGCCTCACCAAATGGGCACGGCCTCATGTCAGTGGGTGATTGGGAAGGCAGCAGGTGTCAGTGAATACAGCCATCAAATCCCAAGCCATAAAGTCTCTCTATACCAGTGACGTCTGATGAGGTCAGTAGCTGGGATGGCACTGGCTAATATACAGTAAGAGCCAGATTTACTCTATATACCACCCTATATACACTATATGGACAAAAATATTTGGACGCCTGACCATTACACCAACAGGGACTGTAATGATATTGTATTTAAATACATATACTTTAATATGGATTAGGTCCCCTTTTTGCAGCTATAACAAGATGTACTTCTTCACCAAACCCAGCCAACTGTCCTCCTAACCCTGTTGTCCATGCTCACAGTCTACCCCTTTTGTGTCACCCCAGTCTGTTAGCCCGTCACCTTTTAGATTGTAAGCCCCCCAAGAGCAGGGCCTTCTCCCCTCATGTGACTTTCTTTCTCTTACTTATACCCCTTTTCCACCTGAGTACCGGGTCCGATCCAGGATGTTTAACCCGGCTACAACCCATGTCGGCCCGCCGTTTCCACTGCATTTCGACAGGGGTTATTCCTGGGTCAGATCTGTTTCCACTTAACCCGGGCAAGCTCTGTAAAAGCTATTGATGTCACTCGTTACTCGGGTCTGAAAACACGGGTAATGACCGTTTCCACTGCACAATTACCCGGGCCATTACCGTGTTACCGTGTTCAACCCAGGTAGTTACCCGGGTAGGATTCCAGGGTCACTCAACCCGTGTTGAGCCGTTTCCACTTATTAAAAACCCGTGTCGATTCCCCCCCCCCCCCCCCCCCGTGCAAGAACGTGTAAATTTAGCTAGCGGAAAAGGGGTATTACACTATCTTATACTCAATACTCCCTTTGATGGCACCTAACCCCTGGTTTTCTCTATATACCTTGTACTTGTCCTATATTGTCTCAAACTGTAAGTGCATTTTTTTCTTGTTTTGCTCATTTATGTCATCTGAAAATGGGCGCTGCGGATCCCTTGTGGCACCATATAACTAAAAGATAATATGAATAATAATAACAACAACAACAACAACAATAACAACAACAACAACTTCTTGGAAGGCTTTCCACAAGATTTTGGATTGTTTCTGTGGGAATTTGTGCCCATTCATTCTGTAGAGCATTTATAAAGGTCAGACACAGATGTTGTACGAGTAGGCATGGCTCACAATCCCCGTTCCAGTCCATCCCAAAGGTACATATGGGGTTGAGGTCAGGGCTCTGTGCTGGCCAGTCAAGTTCTTCCACACTCATTAAACCATAGGGGTAATACAGAGTTGATCGCAGCACCAAATTTGTTAGCAGTTGGGCAAAACCATGTGCACTGCAGGTGAGGCAGATATAACATTTGCAGAGTGAGTTAGATTTGGGTGGGTTATTTTGTTTCTGTGCAGGGTAAATACTGGCTGCTTTATTTTTACACTGCAATTTAGATTTCAGTTTGAACACACCCCACCCAAATCTAACTATCTCTGCATGTGTCTAACTCTCTCTGCATATGTTATAATAATAATAATAATAATTATTATTATTATTATTATTATTATTATTTTATTTATATAGCGCTCTTTCTCCAACAGGACTCAAGGTGCTTTACAGACATCAAAACAATGCACATGATACAGAGGATTTGAGTAATACAGTAATAGATCAGCATCACAGACATAAAAGAAAACCTTAAGCACACAGAAAGCATAATGCATGATTGGTTTAGGCATTTTGGGTAATAACTTCCAAGGGTTGTGTATTTCACCATTACAAGGTACCATGTGCGGCAGCCATCTTGGGCGCACAGCGTAGGATTACCCAGGTGGAATAGTCTAGACCTAGAATAGATGACATAAAATGGGGGTGATTTCAGAGTCCTACAGTTTAGAGTAGGGTTCCAACAAAACCACCAAGTCCATGTATTTTTCATCCCATCCACAAGCGTACCAGATGAGGCAGCCATGTTGGGCGCACTTCAAAGGTTACACTGTGGGAGGTGAGCCATACAAGGTCCCAGTACATATATGGGAAAACTGACACTTATGTAGTAGTATGATGTACCCTGTATGTAGGGCGCAATGGCAGGGTGTGCAGGTGTGGAGGTAAACATTACAGGAAAAGCACACAGTGGGGTGGAAGAGAAGAAAAAAAAATGGGGGTGGGGGGAATAAACAATAGCAGGTAACCAGTAGCAGAAGGAAAATTGGGATAACATTATTTTGATAAGATCATAGTACGGCTGGGTATGAGAATGTGGGGAGCACACTCAGGACCAATGGAGATGTCACTGCTGAGCCTGGTGCCCCCCCCCCCAGTTCCCTGCTTATCTTGAGGGTTAGGCCCAGGGGCAGACTTGATGTTCTCAGCCAGAGAGGTGGTAAGCCTGGTCCTGGAGTTCTCATGGTAGAGGTGAGGGAGGCCACATAATGATCCTGAATTTTGTGGTTGTAACGTAGACCTTCTGTTTTCTTGTTGATTTGTTTGCCTTCTGTTTTCCTTGGTTTAACACAGGTATAACACTGCTATTGAGTTTAGCTGCCACTTTATAACTAGCCACTTCATATACTAGGCACTGCAGCGTCCTGACCTATACTGAATAAACAAGTCTACAGTACAGACACATGCTCATCCTGAGTGCAACCCCCTCCCCTACACAGCAACCCTATACCTTCAGCAAAAGGTGTTAATCAAATCTAACAAATGTAAGATCAGTAAACCCCACTCAATCACTATAAGTTTTTCACATAGTACAGATATAAATCCACTTAGAACAGCTTTATAAACTTTTAACCATGTAATGTAATGTGAAATAGTCTGCAATATTTACCGAATAAAACTTTAGAAAGGCAGTTGAAATAGTCTGCAGTTTTTACAGAATAAAACTTTACTAAGGCAGTTGAAATAGTCTTAAACAACAAATAATAAGACAGCGCTGACTGAGATGAATTGTAAGAATAATTTACAATGTTATTTAATATTAAAATTACAGTAAAAAGCACATAAAATAAATGAATATATCACTGCACTGATGGGCTCATAGTCACCATTCATAGGATGTTATTCACTTGCTGCTTGGTCAAGTGTCCCTGTAGGGTCCGCACATTCAAATGTCCCTTATCCTGGGGTTGTAGCACAGTCCCCGGGCCGAAAGATTTATCGAAAACAACGCTGGAGGAATAACTGTCCCAGTAGTGTGGCAATACAACGGGGAAGTCCTCACCAGTAATGCGTGGTAGTCTTGATATTCGGTCTTTGTTAATGGATATGGGTGCAAATAGCGCTATTTTGCAGAGTCCTTAGGGGTCCAAGCGGTGGTAGATATCCGGTGAAGGTGACACAGGCTCACACCTTAAGGTGATCAAGACTACCACGCATTACTGGTGAGGACTTCCCCGTTGTATTGCCACACTACTGGGACAGTTATTCCTCCAGCGTTGTTTTCGATAAATCTTTCGGCCCGGGGACTGTGCTACAACCCCAGGATAAGGGACATTTGAATGTGCGGACCCTACAGGGACACTTGACCAAGCAGCAAGTGAATAACATCCTATGAATGGTGACTATGAGCCCATCAGTGCAGTGATATATTCATTTATTTTATGCGCTTTTTACTGTAATTTTAATATTAAATAACATTGTAAATTATTCTTACAATTCATCTCAGTCAGCGCTGTTTTATTATTTGTTGTTTAACTCTGTTTGTAGGATGTTATAGGTGTGACTAGCCTATTCAGACAGCTGCTAATCACTCATAAATTGGAGCCACAGCTTGAGCGCCCCTTCCAATTAATTAGTTGAAATAGTCTGCAGTATTTACCGAAAAAAACTTTAGTAAGGCAGTTGAAATAGTCTGCAGTATTTACCGAATAAAACGTTAGTAAGGCAGTTGAAATAGTCTGCAGTATTTACCTGTTGATGAAAAGGAGAGACAAGGAGTCAATTTTGATATCAGTTGAAGATGTAACTAATGACATACAGGTATAACACTGTAATTGATTTTAGCTGCCATTTTATAACTAGCCACTTCATATACTAGGCACTGCAGCATCCTGACCTATACTGAATCTCCCCCCCTGCAGTGCACCTAAATCTGCCCCCCTTGCAGTTATATCTGCCCCCCCCTGCAGTGCACATGGGGGGTCATTCCAACCTGATCGTAGCTGTGCTAAATTTAGCACAGCTACGATCACTGACACGACATGCGGGGGGAAGGACGCCCAGCACAAGGCTAGTCCACCCCACATGTCTGGCCCGGCCCCACCGCACAAGTACAAAAGCATTGCCGCTTTTGTACTTGTAGAGTAACTCCCAGCCAGCGCAGCTCCTGTGGCTGGCTGGGAGTAACTTGTCGCTGCCAGGGTCGCAGCAGCTGCGTGTGACATCACGCAGCTGCTGCTCACACCCCCCCCCCCCTCCCCGCACGGTCCGGCCACGCAAGTGTTGGCTGGACAGCGCCCCGAAAACTGCGGCCAAACGCCGCTGTGCCACCCCCTCCAGTGACCGCCTCTGCCTGTCAATCAGGCAGAGGCAATCGCTAGGCAACGCCAGCTGTCGACCATCTGGCATGTGCCGGCACACTGTGGCGCCGGCGCATGCGCAGTTCTGACCCGAGCACTCCGCTGCGAAAAACTGCAGCGTGCGATTAGGTAAGAATGACCCCCCTGGTTTTGCCCAACTGCTAACAAATTTGTTGCTGCGATCAACTCTGAATTAGGCCTCATGTCTTTATGTTATACTCGAGTCGATGACAGTGTAGGTTCTGAAAGGACTGTATTAGGTAATGATGTGCTGTTACTCTCACCTTGGAACTCCTTATGTATGCTCTCTTTGTTTTCTTTTCAGCAGGGAAATGATATTCATAAATATACAGTAATAGAAGTACAAGATTAAAACATATTTTCGGTTTATTTTGTAACAACAGTTTGTAATAACACCCTGCAGTAATGTTTACTAAACAACTTAGATATATGACAAATAAGTAATTCTGAATTTTCATCAAAATGTCATTTACGTAAAAGAAATAAAATCACGTTTTTATTTTACAGCAACTGTTGATCTCAGCAGACCTCCATCCTATCTAGGAAGAATATTGGAATTAAGAACAACATATTTATCAAACATTGAACAATCCAAACAGATACAAATATGGTAAGCAATATAAATACCAGAAATCACATTACCAACAAAGTCTCACAGTGGTTCCAACCAAATATACTGTAGTATTTGGTCTCGATTCCATATAGACCGGTCTATTAAACTACTTATACTGTGTAGTACCTAATGGCCATACCGTTGGTGCACATGACGTCTCTAAGGCTTATGCTGCGGACACTAGAAGCAAATAGCAACAATTTCTCTTCTTTGCATTTACTAATCCCAATCCTAGTTTTGTAATCCTCCGTCACAATCTCTCTTTGTTACTTGTGAGTGATGTAATTCCTCCCTCGCTGAAGTGGATATGAATGGATACCAATAAATAAATAATACAAGCTTGTCAACTGAAATGTAGTCTATATTTTACATGTTACTTTAGTTTGCTCCTCTAGAAAGCCCTGACGTAGAGTACTGGAATGTATTCCTTTTTATCTTCAAGCCGTCTCTGTTTTGCGAATTATTAAAAGTAACCCCTAACCTTATAGGGAGTGTCAGTAGACTAACTATAGAAAAATCAAACTTTGTATTCTGCAACTGCTGAGTTGCACTGGCCAAAGTCAGAAAGAACTGAGGCTAAACTGAACTGTTGAGTAGCAAGAGTCTGACCTGAGGTAAATTGTTCAATAACTGTCCTTTAACTGACAGATAAGCTGGTGAGTATCTCTTTGACACATCAGTGACTGAGCGATGCTAACCTCCTGGCTGAAGCTTGGATGATGTAAGCGATGACACTACTCTCTGCATCTATTATAGTTTATGGATTGTCTCTGCGGCCCGTGAAGCGGAGTAATTCTATTTCTTAATTAATAAATTCCAACTTTTTGCTTGAAGCTTGATGGATCAGGAGTGTATGGATGCGTGAGGATTAATAAAGTCTATTCTGCGCTCCAACAGGGCATATATCTGTTATGCTGCCATGTCTAAATGAGGGAACACTGCTCAGGTAGTGAAACTCAATAAAGAACTAACTGTCACTATAATGGCTTGCATGAACGCATAGGTTTAGTCAGCTGTTCCCTGTTGCTGTTAATATGTGTGGTGAAGTGTTGTGCCGACTGCTTTTACCTGCTCCAGACTCATTTGCGCAGGCTGCTTCTTATTCTTCTATCCTTATTAGGTAGCTCTATCCTTATTAGGTAGCTCAAATCACGACTCCCAGACCGGCCGCTGCTGTCACTCACATGTGGGGCCGCCTCACCAGGCTGTCTTGCGTGTATTGGCGCCTCCTCTCCCTACCTTATAGGGCTAAATGGTATCCCACTGCCACTGTCACTCACCAGTAGGAGCCGCCTCTCTGGTAATCACGGCCTGGATGATGCCTCCCCTCTTCAGCTCAGAGAGTCATGCAGAGATGGGAGGTCCGCTGCTGCTGTCTGCCGCAAACAAGCTACTCACTTTCCTCCTTCTTTTCTGTTACCTCGGCCGCCTCCGCGACCCGCACTCCACTGCCTGCGACACGGGAGCCTTACTCAGTAGTCACCGGAGTTAAGGTCAGTCTTGCCAGCTTTTCCACTTCTGGGCAGCGATTCTCCGTCACCGCCGGTCCCGCCGTTCTAACAGCACAGCGTCCCACTCTGTTGTCCTCACCTCAGCGAGTCTCTAACGGTCCGTTCAGTTTCTACTTTTATCAGCTTCCCCCCAGGTTCCCGGATCAGTCCCGCCGTTTTCCTCTCTTGCACGCGCCGACCCGCGAGGCTTATAGTGGACCAAAGCTCCCTTATAGGGGCCAACAAGCCAGTCCTTTAGGTCACGAGCCATTAACTGCTCTGCCTGTCCCCTTTGCTTTCCATGAGGGTTATAACAACTGCGGTACAAGTCTTGGTGTCCTTAATGAGGCCATGTCCTTTAATTATTTTTATTACAACATATTTTTTTATATTCATTAATTTCTTAACTGAATTTACTATAATAAACAGGGTATTACACGTTTCCCCTCTGGAACCATGCGTGTCCCCACGCATCCTATAAATTTAAACTCCAATCAATTCATGTATACATTTACAAGTACAGTCATGAATAGTATATCCCCAAAATATCTTAATCACGATACCTTAGAGGTAGTATACCTTTAGTACTTCTTTTTGACCTTCTATTTGTCGAGGTAAGTACTCCACCCTCGAGTTGACCATTCCCAACACAAGAGAAGTCATTACATTCAAGAGATTTCTCCCCTATGGTTTCTGGGTCCAATATTTTTATTAAGTTTTGTGGACCAGTGCCGCCCATAAACAACAGGAGCTCTATGGGATCTTGTATCGGAATTTTCCCTGGGGTGGGCGATTCGGCTGTCAAAACCGTGTCTTCTTTCATCCTCGTGACTTCCATTGTGCAGGGTTTTAGTTGATCTCTGGATACAACTCTGACTGGTCCTTCCTGACCACAACGAATCCGATAGGTATAGATATTACCGGCCGGAACACTAACCACAACGTAGGGAACATTTTCCCACATGGCATCAAGTTTGCTTGAGCGATGGTTCTTTTTCAACCAAACCTTGTCTCCTTCATGTAAAGGAAGGGCCCGAGCCTTGGCGTTATAAGCTTTCTCCTGCCGTTGGTGAGCTGCCTCCATCCTTTGTTCCACAATTCGTCTGGCTGTTTCAATACGCTGCTGGTGTTCCCGTACCCAATCAACTCGGGGATTTACTGGATCAATTACAACGGGGTTTAATTCCAAGTCTCGGGGCAGCTTGCCCTGCCTGCCGAACATTAAGTAGTAGGGGGTGAACCCAGTGGAACAATGTTCAGTGTTGTTATATAAATAAGTAAGTTCAGGGAGAATGGTAGGCCACTGAGTACGCTTCTCTGCGGATAGACTACGGAGCATTCCAATGATGGTTCGATTTGCTCTCTCACATAACCCATTCCCCTGTGGGTGATAGGCGGTGGTCCTTACTTTTAGACAGCCGTATAAAGCACACAGTTCATTGAACAGCTGTGATTCGAAGGCGGGGCCCTGATCGGTCAGAATTCGTTCAGGGTACCCATAGGGTCTTGCAAAATGCTTTAAAAAGAGTTCAGCCGTGGTTCTTGCGGTTAAGTCTCTTGTCGGAACGACAACAAGGAACTTGCTGTAATGATCCGTCATGGTTAACGCATACTGATACCCAGTTTTGCTGGATTCCAATTTCACATGATCTAAGGCAACGATCTCCAAGGGCCGTCGGCTTTTAATTGAATGCAGAAGATCTTTTTGACTATGGTCCGGATGTTTTTTTATATTGCAAGGTACACAGTCACGGCACCATTTCTCAATATCTTCCCTCATTCCGATCCAGAAGTACCTTTTTCGCAGTATTGTCTCAGTTTTCTGGGTACCAAAATGTCCAGACCTATCATGATAGGCCTCGAGCAGAAGAGTAGCCTGACGTTTTGGAACTACTACTTGAGTAATAGTTTGATGGGTGTTGGGGTCTAGGCTGCTACGTATTATCAGCCCTCGCTTTATCCGGATGCGATCACGATGTCTTAATAATTTAATTAATTCCGCATCAGCTTCAGCTCGCTGTGTTTTGTTCAAGGAACGCTTCTGCCGAATAAGACTCATCAATTCATTCAAAACCGGGCTCTCTCTTTGAATGTTTTCCCATTCTCCTACAGATAAGACCAGATGAGGATCTTGGGATTGTGCAGGAGTATCAGCAGAGACTGAATCCGACATCACCACCTGTTCTTTATTCCCGAGACAGAACACCGGAGTCTCTACCTCCTCCATGTCGTCATTTTCCACTTCTGGAAGGTCGGCAATGGGTAAACGGGATAAGGCATCGGCATTCCCATTCATCTTTCCGCTTCGGTAGTTGACTGTGTATTGAAAGTTGGCCAGACGAGATACCCAACGTTGTTCGAGTGCTCCCAATCGTGCATTGGGCAGGTGAGCCAACGGGTTATTGTCGGTCATAATAATGACAGGAGAAGCAGCCAGATAGTTCTTGAATTTTTCGGTAATAGCCCATACAAGAGCAAGTAATTCTAACTTAAACGTACTATAGTTCTCGTTGTTGCGCTCTGTTTTGCGAAGGCCTCTACTGGCATATGCTATTACCCTTTCACGGCCATCCTGCATCTGTGACAGCACAGCTCCTAACCCCCGATGACTTGCATCTGTGTAGACTTGGAAAGGTTTTTCATAATCTGGATAGGCGAGTAGAGGAGCAGTGACCATAGATGTCTTAAGCAATTCAAAGGCACGTTGCTGATCTTCACCCCAGGTAATTACAGATGAACTCCTCCTTTCCCGTCCAGACTTGCCCCGTAGTAATTCCTGTATTGGAGCTGCCAATTTAGCAAAACCTTGTACGAACCGTCTGTAATAACCCACAAAACCCAGAAAGCTTCGGACATCCTTCACGGTCTTTGGGATAGGCCACTCTTGTACGACACATATCTTCTCTGGGTCCGGCTTAACACCCTCAGCGCTGACTATATGTCCCAAATATTGGACCTCCGGTTTGAGTAGATGACATTTTTCCGGCTTAAGCTTCAACCCTGATTTGATGAGTTGCTTGAACACCTCCTCTAGATGTTTGAGATGCTCCTCATAACTCTTTGAAAAGATGATAACATCATCCAGGTATAGCAGGACCATTTCAAAATTATGATGTCCCAAACAGTGTTCCATCACACGCTGAAAGGTAGCCGGCGCATTGCAAAGTCCGAAGGGCATTCTATTGAATTCAAATAATCCCATTGGCGTGGTGAAAGCAGTTTTTTCCCGGTCCTCCGGTGCCATCGGGATCTGCCAATATCCGCTAGTGAGGTCTAGAGTAGAAAAGTAGGCCGCTGTCTTCAAGGCCGTCAATGATTCCTCTATTCTTGGCAATGGATAGGCGTCTTTATGGGTCACAGCATTCAGTTTGCGATAATCTACGCAAAACCGGAGGCTTCCATCCTTCTTCTTGACGATAACTAAAGGGGCTGCCCAGGGACTGTAACTCTCACTGATGACACCTGCGGCCCTCATATCCGAAATCATTTTTCGCACAGGTTGATACATGGCGGGTGGTAGGGGTCGGTGTCTTTCTTTGATAGGAGAGTTACTTCCTGTGTGAATAGTATGATACACCCCTTCAGCCATTCCAAAGTCGGAGGGGTTCTGACTAAAAGCCACTGAATTCTTTCTGACCAGTTGTATCACCCCTTCTCGCTGCTCTTCGGGGGTGTTCAAGTCACCTATCTGGATTTTATCCCACCAAATATCCTCACTTTCGGCAGCAGAGAAGCTTTTGGTCATGGCTCCTTGATGTGCCGTTGGTATGCTTTCCTGCAATACATCTTGGAAATTAACTTGAGACACCCTTGCTACCATGCAATGTCGAAAGAGTCGTATAGGGTAATTTTGAGGGTTCAGGATGCGAACAGGTACTCGACCTTGCTCTACTCTCGCCAATGTCCTGGCTACTACAAATGGCTGCTGACCGTCTGGGTCACACGATTCTATGAGGGCATCATAGCTTTGTCCGCCAGGCCCAATCCGTGCTTTGCACCAAACTACCTGTTCCGAGTTGGACATTAACATTACAGGCCGTTGATTGGCAATTCGGGCCTTTCCAACCTCCCCCTTGTCATTTGCGAATCTCTTCTGGCCCTCCAGTAGCTGAACAGTCTGTTGAAGTGTCCTCCGCTCCCGCGGGGCAGCTGTTTTTATTTCCATGCGCAGAGCTTCGACTAATTCGTCGGGACAGTTTCTGAGGACATTCATCCCGAGAATGACTGGGGGTAGAAAATCATTTGAAACCGTCGTCACTAGACATCCTTGTCTGGTTAAGTTTGCTCGACCCACTTTCATGTCTGCCTCCCAGTAACCACGATAGGTGATAGGTTGTCCGTTACTGGCTAATAGATGTAACCAGGTAGTGGGTGGAGTGACTATTGTTTGTTCCTCCCAATGTTGGAGGAATTCATGAAGCCGAATGGTTGAAACTTGAGATCTTGTATCCAGGAGAACAGCCATCTTCACACCATTGATCTGAATGTTTAGGCGAGGACACTCACCGACATACCTTGGCCACCACTCCTGCGATGTTGGACCTATTGGTACATTTCCTCCCGAGGTTCGGTCCCCTGCCTCGGGGTCTCCTCGTTTAAAGCTTCATTGGGGCAATTTCTCTCAATGTGGCCACTTTGCCTACAACCCCTGCATATAGGCTGTCCCTGAGCGTCAAATTGGTCAGTGGAACGTCGGCCCATTCCCCTTGGTATATCCCATCGAGAACGATTCCTGGCACCCCTATCTTGCCGCCATTCCCGACGTCGTCCGACATTTTGGCCTTGACTCAGCTCCTCGAGTTTCTGATCCATCCTAGCTAGGTGCAAGGTAAGTTCAGTCATTTTAGAGTTTAGGGTCCCAATTGGATCCTGACTAGATGGAGCTTGTGCCTGTTGAGTGACTGCCTTAAGCAATGGAACCTCATTTTTGGTATGAGATCTTATTTCCTTCATCCCGTCGTCAGGTTCCGCTGACACCTCATACTCAGGATCCTCACAGGAATTTAATCCAAGAATCTGAAGAATCTCTTCTTTGAATTTAGAAAAAGAGCACTTTGGTTGTTGACGACGCACCATTCTCATTTGAGCTTGGATGGCCTCCCCTTGAGTCCCTTCGATGAAAAGGTTAATTAGTGTCTCATCAGCCTGCTGTATTTCACGTGGGTCCAAGGCTTGAACTGCCCTCATGGCTTCCTGCAATCCTAACGCAAAGTCCCGTAGTGTTTCGCCACCTCTTTGTTTTCTAGCGTATAGTCGACTTTTTAAATTGGAAATTGTTTTTAGGGCGAATATGCACCCCAATTTTTCCAAGATGCCTTCCGCGGTCTCCTTTTCTTCTTCCGTCCATGCCTCTGACTCACGCAGCGCAGAACCTTTTAATTGTCCCAATACGATCTCCACTTTCTGGACCTCGCTCAGCTGGTACAACCTGAACATGGAACGCATCTTATTCCTAAACTCCTTAAGCTGACTGGTTCCTGGGGTACGCATGTCTCCAGAGTAAGTAGGAAGCCATGAAGCGCCAAAATAATACGGCATCGTAATAGGTGATGCTATCCCTTGGTTCTGACCTGTCGGAGATTGACCAGGTGACGCGGGCAATCTCCTCCGGGTGGATGTTGACGCAGGAGTCTGATGTTCCGGTGATTGCGACATTCTATCCTGTTCGTTGACGCCAAATTTTTTTTAACTTATGTTATACTCGAGTCGATGACAGTGTAGGTTCTGAAAGGACTGTATTAGGTAATGATGTGCTGTTACTCTCACCTTGGAACTCCTTATGTATGCTCTCTTTGTTTTCTTTTCAGCAGGGAAATGATATTCATAAATATACAGTAATAGAAGTACAAGATTAAAACATATTTTCGGTTTATTTTGTAACAACAGTTTGTAATAACACCCTGCAGTAATGTTTACCAAACAACTTAGATATATGACAAATAAGTAATTCTGAATTTTCATCAAAATCTCATTTACGTAAAAGAAATAAAATCACGTTTTTATTTTACAGCAACTGTTGATCTCAGCAGACCTCCATCCTATCTAGGAAGAATATTGGAATTAAGAACAACATAGTTATCAAACATTGAACAATCCAAACAGATACAAATATGGGCCCTCATTCCGAGTTGATCGGTCGCAAGGCGAATTTAGCAGAGTTACACACGCTAAGCCGCCGCCTACTGGGAGTGTATCTTAGCATCTTAAAATTGCGACCGATGTATTCGCAATATTGCGATCACAAACTACTTAGCAGTTTTAGAGTAGCTCCAGACTTACTCTGCCTGTACGATCAGTTCAGTGCTTGTCGTTCCTGGTTTGACGTCACAAACACACCCAGCGTTCGCCCAACCACTCCCCCGTTTCTCCGGCCACTCCTGCGTTTTTTCCGGAAACGGTAGCGTTTTCAGCCACACGCCCATAAAACGCAGTGTTTCCGCCCAGTAACACCCATTTCCTGTCAATCACATTACGATCGCCGGAGCGATGAAAAAGCCGTGAGTAAAAATACTTTCTTCATAGCAAAGATACTTGGCGCAGTCGCAGTGCGAATATTGCGCATGCGCACTAAGCGGAATTTCACTGCGATGCGATGAAAAATACCGAGCGAACGACTCGGAATGAGGGCCATGGTAAGCAATATAAATACCAGAAATCACATTACCAACAAAGTCTCACAGTGGTTCCAACCAAATATACTGTAGTATTTGGTCTCGATTCCATATAGACCGGTCTATTAAACTACTTATACTGTGTAGTACCTAATGGCCATACCGTTGGTGCACATGACGTCTCTAAGGCTTATGCTGCGGACACTAGAAGCAAATAGCAACAATTTCTCTTCTTTGCATTTACTAATCCCAATCCTAGTTTTGTAATCCTCCGTCACAATCTCTCTTTGTTACTTGTGAGTGATGTAATTCCTCCCTCGCTGTAGTGGATATGAATGGATACCAATAAATAAATAATACAAGCTTGTCAACTGAAATGTAGTCTATATTTTACATGTTACTTTAGTTTGCTCCTCTAGAAAGCCCTGACGTAGAGTACTGGAATGTATTCCTTTTTATCTTCAAGCCGTCTCTGTTTTGCGAATTATTAAAAGTAACCCCTAACCTTATAGGGAGTGTCAGTAGACTAACTATAGAAAAATCAAACTTTGTATTCTGCAACTGCTGAGTTGCACTGGCCAAAGTCAGAAAGAACAGAGGCTAAACTGAACTGTTGAGTAGCAAGAGTCTGACCTGAGGTAAATTGTTCAATAACTGTCCTTTAACTGACAGATAAGCTGGTGAGTATCTCTTTGACACATCAGTGACTGAGCGATGCTAACCTCCTGGCTGAAGCTTGGATGATGTAAGCGATGACACTACTCTCTGCATCTATTATAGTTTATGGATTGTCTCTGCGGCCCGTGAAGCGGAGTAATTCTATTTCTTAATTAATAAATTCCAACTTTTTGCTTGAAGCTTGATGGATCAGGAGTGTATGGATGCGTGAGGATTAATAAAGTCTATTCTGCGCTCCAACAGGGCATATATCTGTTATGCTGCCATGTCTAAATGAGGGAACACTGCTCAGGTAGTGAAACTCAATAAAGAACTAACTGTCACTATAATGGCTTGCATGAACGCATAGGTTTAGTCAGCTGTTCCCTGTTGCTGTTAATATGTGTGGTGAAGTGTTGTGCCGACTGCTTTTACCTGCTCCAGACTCATTTGCGCAGGCTGCTTCTTATTCTTCTATCCTTATTAGGTAGCTCTATCCTTATTAGGTAGCTCAAATCACGACTCCCAGACCGGCCGCTGCTGTCACTCACATGTGGGGCCGCCTCACCAGGCTGTCTTGCGTGTATTGGCGCCTCCTCTCCCTACCTTATAGGGCTAAATGGTATCCCACTGCCACTGTCACTCACCAGTAGGAGCCGCCTCTCTGGTAATCACGGCCTGGATGATGCCTCCCCTCTTCAGCTCAGAGAGTCGTGCAGAGATGGGAGGTCCGCTGCTGCTGTCTGCCGCAAACAAGCTACTCACTTTCCTCCTTCTTTTCTGTTACCTCGGCCGCCTCCGCGACCCGCACTCCACTGCCTGCGACACGGGAGCCTTACTCAGTAGTCACCGGAGTTAAGGTCAGTCTTGCCGGCTTTTCCACTTCTGGGCAGCGATTCTCCGTCACCGCCGGTCCCGCCGTTCTAACAGCACAGCGTCCCACTCTGTTGTCCTCACCTCAGCGAGTCTCTAACGGTCCGTTCAGTTTCTACTTTTATCAGCTTCCCCCCAGGTTCCCGGATCAGTCCCGCCGTTTTCCTCTCTTGCACGCGCCGACCCGCGAGGCTTATAGTGGACCAAAGCTCCCTTATAGGGGCCAACAAGCCAGTCCTTTAGGTCACGAGCCATTAACTGCTCTGCCTGTCCCCTTTGCTTTCCATGAGGGTTATAACAACTGCGGTACAAGTCTTGGTGTCCTTAATGAGGCCATGTCCTTTAATTATTTTTATTACAACATATTTTTTTATATTCATTAATTTCTTAACTGAATTTACTATAATAAACAGGGTATTACACGTTTCCCCTCTGGAACCATGCGTGTCCCCACGCATCCTATAAATTTAAACTCCAATCAATTCATGTATACATTTACAAGTACAGTCATGAATAGTATATCCCCAAAATATCTTAATCACGATACCTTAGAGGTAGTATACCTTTAGTACTTCTTTTTGACCTTCTATTTGTCGAGGTAAGTACTCCACCCTCGAGTTGACCATTCCCAACACAAGAGAAGTCATTACATTCAAGAGATTTCTCCCCTATGGTTTCTGGGTCCAATATTTTTATTAAGTTTTGTGGACCAGTGCCGCCCATAAACAACAGGAGCTCTATGGGATCTTGTATCGGAATTTTCCCTGGGGTGGGCGATTCGGCTGTCAAAACCGTGTCTTCTTTCATCCTCGTGACTTCCATTGTGCAGGGTTTTAGTTGATCTCTGGATACAACTCTGACTGGTCCTTCCTGACCACAACGAATCCGATAGGTATAGATATTACCGGCCGGAACACTAACCACAACGTAGGGAACATTTTCCCACATGGCATCAAGTTTGCTTGAGCGATGGTTCTTTTTCAACCAAACCTTGTCTCCTTCATGTAAAGGAAGGGCCCGAGCCTTGGCGTTATAAGCTTTCTCCTGCCGTTGGTGAGCTGCCTCCATCCTTTGTTCCACAATTCGTCTGGCTGTTTCAATACGCTGCTGGTGTTCCCGTACCCAATCAACTCGGGGATTTACTGGATCAATTACAACGGGGTTTAATTCCAAGTCTCGGGGCAGCTTGCCCTGCCTGCCGAACATTAAGTAGTAGGGGGTGAACCCAGTGGAACAATGTTCAGTGTTGTTATATAAATAAGTAAGTTCAGGGAGAATGGTAGGCCACTGAGTACGCTTCTCTGCGGATAGACTACGGAGCATTCCAATGATGGTTCGATTTGCTCTCTCACATAACCCATTCCCCTGTGGGTGATAGGCGGTGGTCCTTACTTTTAGACAGCCGTATAAAGCACACAGTTCATTGAACAGCTGTGATTCGAAGGCGGGGCCCTGATCGGTCAGAATTCGTTCAGGGTACCCATAGGGTCTTGCAAAATGCTTTAAAAAGAGTTCAGCCGTGGTTCTTGCGGTTAAGTCTCTTGTCGGAACGACAACAAGGAACTTGCTGTAATGATCCGTCATGGTTAACGCATACTGATACCCAGTGTTGCTGGATTCCAATTTCACATGATCTAAGGCAACGATCTCCAAGGGCCGTCGGCTTTTAATTGAATGCAGAAGATCTTTTTGACTATGGTCCGGATGTTTTTTTATATTGCAAGGTACACAGTCACGGCACCATTTCTCAATATCTTCCCTCATTCCGATCCAGAAGTACCTTTTTCGCAGTATTGTCTCAGTTTTCTGGGTACCAAAATGTCCAGACCTATCATGATAGGCCTCGAGCAGAAGAGTAGCCTGACGTTTTGGAACTACTACTTGAGTAATAGTTTGATGGGTGTTGGGGTCTAGGCTGCTACGTATTATCAGCCCTCGCTTTATCCGGATGCGATCACGATGTCTTAATAATTTAATTAATTCCGCATCAGCTTCAGCTCGCTGTGTTTTGTTCAAGGAACGCTTCTGCCGAATAAGACTCATCAATTCATTCAAAACCGGGCTCTCTCTTTGAATGTTTTCCCATTCTCCTACAGATAAGACCAGATGAGGATCTTGGGATTGTGCAGGAGTATCAGCAGAGACTGAATCCGACATCACCACCTGTTCTTTATTCCCGAGACAGAACACCGGAGTCTCTACCTCCTCCATGTCGTCATTTTCCACTTCTGGAAGGTCGGCAATGGGTAAACGGGATAAGGCATCGGCATTCCCATTCATCTTTCCGCTTCGGTAGTTGACTGTGTATTGAAAGTTGGCCAGACGAGATACCCAACGTTGTTCGAGTGCTCCCAATCGTGCATTGGGCAGGTGAGCCAACGGGTTATTGTCGGTCATAATAATGACAGGAGAAGCAGCCAGATAGTTCTTGAATTTTTCGGTAATAGCCCATACAAGAGCAAGTAATTCTAACTTAAACGTACTATAGTTCTCGTTGTTGCGCTCTGTTTTGCGAAGGCCTCTACTGGCATATGCTATTACCCTTTCACGGCCATCCTGCATCTGTGACAGCACAGCTCCTAACCCCCGATGACTTGCATCTGTGTAGACTTGGAAAGGTTTTTCATAATCTGGATAGGCGAGTAGAGGAGCAGTGACCATAGATGTCTTAAGCAATTCAAAGGCACGTTGCTGATCTTCACCCCAGGTAATTACAGATGAACTCCTCCTTTCCCGTCCAGACTTGCCCCGTAGTAATTCCTGTATTGGAGCTGCCAATTTAGCAAAACCTTGTACGAACCGTCTGTAATAACCCACAAAACCCAGAAAGCTTCGGACATCCTTCACGGTCTTTGGGATAGGCCACTCTTGTACGACACATATCTTCTCTGGGTCCGGCTTAACACCCTCAGCGCTGACTATATGTCCCAAATATTGGACCTCCGGTTTGAGTAGATGACATTTTTCCGGCTTAAGCTTCAACCCTGATTTGATGAGTTGCTTGAACACCTCCTCTAGATGTTTGAGATGCTCCTCATAACTCTTTGAAAAGATGATAACATCATCCAGGTATAGCAGGACCATTTCAAAATTATGATGTCCCAAACAGTGTTCCATCACACGCTGAAAGGTAGCCGGCGCATTGCAAAGTCCGAAGGGCATTCTATTGAATTCAAATAATCCCATTGGCGTGGTGAAAGCAGTTTTTTCCCGGTCCTCCGGTGCCATCGGGATCTGCCAATATCCGCTAGTGAGGTCTAGAGTAGAAAAGTAGGCCGCTGTCTTCAAGGCCGTCAATGATTCCTCTATTCTTGGCAACGGATAGGCGTCTTTATGGGTCACAGCATTCAGTTTGCGATAATCTACGCAAAACCGGAGGCTTCCATCCTTCTTCTTGACGATAACTAAAGGGGCTGCCCAGGGACTGTAACTCTCACTGATGACACCTGCGGCCCTCATATCCGAAATCATTTTTCGCACAGGTTGATACATGGCGGGTGGTAGGGGTCGGTGTCTTTCTTTGATAGGAGAGTTACTTCCTGTGTGAATAGTATGATACACCCCTTCAGCCATTCCAAAGTCGGAGGGGTTCTGACTAAAAGCCACTGAATTCTTTCTGACCAGTTGTATCACCCCTTCTCGCTGCTCTTCGGGGGTGTTCAAGTCACCTATCTGGATTTTATCCCACCAAATATCCTCACTTTCGGCAGCAGAGAAGCTTTTGGTCATGGCTCCTTGATGTGCCGTTGGTATGCTTTCCTGCAATACATCTTGGAAATTAACTTGAGACACCCTTGCTACCATGCAATGTCGAAAGAGTCGTATAGGGTAATTTTGAGGGTTCAGGATGCGAACAGGTACTCGACCTTGCTCTACTCTCGCCAATGTCCTGGCTACTACAAATGGCTGCTGACCGTCTGGGTCACACGATTCTATGAGGGCATCATAGCTTTGTCCGCCAGGCCCAATCCGTGCTTTGCACCAAACTACCTGTTCCGAGTTGGACATTAACATTACAGGCCGTTGATTGGCAATTCGGGCCTTTCCAACCTCCCCCTTGTCATTTGCGAATCTCTTCTGGCCCTCCAGTAGCTGAACAGTCTGTTGAAGTGTCCTCCGCTCCCGCGGGGCAGCTGTTTTTATTTCCATGCGCAGAGCTTCGACTAATTCGTCGGGACAGTTTCTGAGGACATTCATCCCGAGAATGACTGGGGGTAGAAAATCATTTGAAACCGTCGTCACTAGACATCCTTGTCTGGTTAAGTTTGCTCGACCCACTTTCATGTCTGCCTCCCAGTAACCACGATAGGTGATAGGTTGTCCGTTACTGGCTAATAGATGTAACCAGGTAGTGGGTGGAGTGACTATTGTTTGTTCCTCCCAATGTTGGAGGAATTCATGAAGCCGAATGGTTGAAACTTGAGATCTTGTATCCAGGAGAGCAGCCATCTTCACACCATTGATCTGAATGTTTAGGCGAGGACACTCACCGACATACCTTGGCCACCACTCCTGCGATGTTGGACCTATTGGTACATTTCCTCCCGAGGTTCGGTCCCCTGCCTCGGGGTCTCCTCGTTTAAAGCTTCATTGGGGCAATTTCTCTCAATGTGGCCACTTTGCCTACAACCCCTGCATATAGGCTGTCCCTGAGCGTCAAATTGGTCAGTGGAACGTCGGCCCATTCCCCTTGGTATATCCCATCGAGAACGATTCCTGGCACCCCTATCTTGCCGCCATTCCCGACGTCGTCCGACATTTTGGCCTTGACTCAGCTCCTCGAGTTTCTGATCCATCCTAGCTAGGTGCAAGGTAAGTTCAGTCATTTTAGAGTTTAGGGTCCCAATTGGATCCTGACTAGATGGAGCTTGTGCCTGTTGAGTGACTGCCTTAAGCAATGGAACCTCATTTTTGGTATGAGATCTTATTTCCTTCATCCCGTCGTCAGGTTCCGCTGACACCTCATACTCAGGATCCTCACAGGAATTTAATCCAAGAATCTGAAGAATCTCTTCTTTGAATTTAGAAAAAGAGCACTTTGGTTGTTGACGACGCACCATTCTCATTTGAGCTTGGATGGCCTCCCCTTGAGTCCCTTCGATGAAAAGGTTAATTAGTGTCTCATCAGCCTGCTGTATTTCACGTGGGTCCAAGGCTTGAACTGCCCTCATGGCTTCCTGCAATCCTAACGCAAAGTCCCGTAGTGTTTCGCCACCTCTTTGTTTTCTAGCGTATAGTCGACTTTTTAAATTGGAAATTGTTTTTAGGGCGAATATGCACCCCAATTTTTCCAAGATGCCTTCCGCGGTCTCCTTTTCTTCTTCCGTCCATGCCTCTGACTCACGCAGCGCAGAACCTTTTAATTGTCCCAATACGATCTCCACTTTCTGGACCTCGCTCAGCTGGTACAACCTGAACATGGAACGCATCTTATTCCTAAACTCCTTAAGCTGACTGGTTCCTGGGGTACGCATGTCTCCAGAGTAAGTAGGAAGCCATGAAGCGCCAAAATAATACGGCATCGTAATAGGTGATGCTATCCCTTGGTTCTGACCTGTCGGAGATTGACCAGGTGACGCGGGCAATCTCCTCCGGGTGGATGTTGACGCAGGAGTCTGATGTTCCGGTGATTGCGACATTCTATCCTGTTCGTTGACGCCAAAATTTTTTTAACTTATGTTATACTCGAGTCGATGACAGTGTAGGTTCTGAAAGGACTGTATTAGGTAATGATGTGCTGTTACTCTCACCTTGGAACTCCTTATGTATGCTCTCTTTGTTTTCTTTTCAGCAGGGAAATGATATTCATAAATATACAGTAATAGAAGTACAAGATTAAAACATATTTTCGGTTTATTTTGTAACAACAGTTTGTAATAACACCCTGCAGTAATGTTTACCAAACAACTTAGATATATGACAAATAAGTAATTCTGAATTTTCATCAAAATCTCATTTACGTAAAAGAAATAAAATCACGTTTTTATTTTACAGCAACTGTTGATCTCAGCAGACCTCCATCCTATCTAGGAAGAATATTGGAATTAAGAACAACATAGTTATCAAACATTGAACAATCCAAACAGATACAAATATGGGCCCTCATTCCGAGTTGATCGGTCGCAAGGCGAATTTAGCAGAGTTACACACGCTAAGCCGCCGCCTACTGGGAGTGTATCTTAGCATCTTAAAATTGCGACCGATGTATTCGCAATATTGCGATCACAAACTACTTAGCAGTTTTAGAGTAGCTCCAGACTTACTCTGCCTGTACGATCAGTTCAGTGCTTGTCGTTCCTGGTTTGACGTCACAAACACACCCAGCGTTCGCCCAACCACTCCCCCGTTTCTCCGGCCACTCCTGCGTTTTTTCCGGAAACGGTAGCGTTTTCAGCCACACGCCCATAAAACGCAGTGTTTCCGCCCAGTAACACCCATTTCCTGTCAATCACATTACGATCGCCGGAGCGATGAAAAAGCCGTGAGTAAAAATACTTTCTTCATAGCAAAGATACTTGGCGCAGTCGCAGTGCGAATATTGCGCATGCGCACTAAGCGGAATTTCACTGCGATGCGATGAAAAATACCGAGCGAACGACTCGGAATGAGGGCCATGGTAAGCAATATAAATACCAGAAATCACATTACCAACAAAGTCTCACAGTGGTTCCAACCAAATATACTGTAGTATTTGGTCTCGATTCCATATAGACCGGTCTATTAAACTACTTATACTGTGTAGTACCTAATGGCCATACCGTTGGTGCACATGACGTCTCTAAGGCTTATGCTGCGGACACTAGAAGCAAATAGCAACAATTTCTCTTCTTTGCATTTACTAATCCCAATCCTAGTTTTGTAATCCTCCGTCACAATCTCTCTTTGTTACTTGTGAGTGATGTAATTCCTCCCTCGCTGAAGTGGATATGAATGGATACCAATAAATAAATAATACAAGCTTGTCAACTGAAATGTAGTCTATATTTTACATGTTACTTTAGTTTGCTCCTCTAGAAAGCCCTGACGTAGAGTACTGGAATGTATTCCTTTTTATCCTCAAGCCGTCTCTGTTTTGCGAATTATTAAAAGTAACCCCTAACCTTATAGGGAGTGTCAGTAGACTAACTATAGAAAAATCAAACTTTGTATTCTGCAACTGCTGAGTTGCACTGGCCAAAGTCAGAAAGAACTGAGGCTAAACTGAACTGTTGAGTAGCAAGAGTCTGACCTGAGGTAAATTGTTCAATAACTGTCCTTTAACTGACAGATAAGCTGGTGAGTATCTCTTTGACACATCAGTGACTGAGCGATGCTAACCTCCTGGCTGAAGCTTGGATGATGTAAGCGATGACACTACTCTCTGCATCTATTATAGTTTATGGATTGTCTCTGCGGCCCATGAAGCGGAGTAATTCTATTTCTTAATTAATAAATTCCAACTTTTTGCTTGAAGCTTGATGGATCAGGAGTGTATGGATGCGTGAGGATTAATAAAGTCTATTCTGCGCTCCAACAGGGCATATATCTGTTATGCTGCCATGTCTAAATGAGGGAACACTGCTCAGGTAGTGAAACTCAATAAAGAACTAACTGTCACTATAATGGCTTGCATGAACGCATAGGTTTAGTCAGCTGTTCCCTGTTGCTGTTAATATGTGTGGTGAAGTGTTGTGCCGACTGCTTTTACCTGCTCCAGACTCATTTGCGCAGGCTGCTTCTCATTCTTCTATCCTTATTAGGTAGCTCTATCCTTATTAGGTAGCTCAAATCACGACTCCCAGACCGGCCGCTGCTGTCACTCACATGTGGGGCCGCCTCACCGGGCTGTCTTGCGTGTATTGGCGCCTCCTCTCCCTACCTTATAGGGCTAAATGGCATCCCACTGCCACTGTCACTCACCAGTAGGAGCCGCCTCTCCGGTAATCACGGCCTGGATGATGCCTCCCCTCTTCAGCTCAGAGAGTCGTGCAGAGATGGGAGGTCCGCTGCTGCTGTCTGCCGCAAACAAGCTACTCACTTTCCTCCTTCTTTTCTGTTACCTCGGCCGCCTCCGCGACCCGCACTCCACTGCCTGCGACACGGGAGCCTTACTCAGTAGTCACCGGAGTTAAGGTCAGTCTTGCCGGCTTTTCCACTTCTGGGCAGCGATTCTCCGTCACCGCCGGTCCCGCCGTTCTAACAGCACAGCGTCCCACTCTGTTGTCCTCACCTCAGCGAGTCTCTAACGGTCCGTTCAGTTTCTACTTTTATCAGCTTCCCCCCAGGTTCCCGGATCAGTCCCGCCGTTTTCCTCTCTTGCACGCACCGACCCGCGAGGCTTATAGTGGACCAAAGCTCCCTTATAGGGGCCAACAAGCCAGTCCTTTAGGTCACGAGCCATTAACTGCTCTGCCTGTCCCCTTTGCTTTCCATGAGGGTTATAACAACTGCGGTACAAGTCTTGGTGTCCTTAATGAGGCCATGTCCTTTAATTATTTTTATTACAACATATTTTTTTATATTCATTAATTTCTTAACTGAATTTACTATAATAAACAGGGTATTACATTTATAGTCCTTGCTTTGTGCACTGGGGCACAGTCATGTTGAAATAGAAAAGGCCCCTCCCCAAACTGTTGCCACAAAGTTGGAAACATAGTATTGTCCAAAATGTCTTGGTATGCTGAAGCATTAAGAATGCCCTTCACTGGAGATAAGGGGCCTAACCCAAACCCTGAAACACATCCCCATACCATTATCTCTCCTTCACCAAACATCACAGTTGGCATAATGCAGTCAGACAGGCATCCGCCAAACCCAATCCATTTTGAATGCAGCTGCGAGGCTAATCTTCCTTGCTAGATGTCTGCAGATCCGCTCTGTCAGTCCCTCCATTGGTTACCGGTATTCTACCAAATTAAATATAAAATACTTTTACTTACATACAAGTCTATTAACCAAACTGCACCTATATACAACTCTTCACTTATCTCAAAATATCTCCCTACCTGACCTTTCCGATCTGCGTCTCTAATCCACACGTATTACTTGTTCTCATTCAAAATTGCAGGACTTAGGACCTAATTCAGACCTGATCACAGCAGCTACATTTTTCTCTAATGGGCAAAACCATGTGCACTGAAGTTGGGGTAGATATAACATGTGCAGAGAGAGTTAGATTTTGGTGGGGTGTGTTTAAACAGGGTGTACTATGATATCCCGGCTGTCGGGATCCTGACCGCCGGAATGCTGGCAGTGGGACGAGTGCAAAAGAGCCCCTTGCGGCACGCTATTTATTCTCCCTCTAGGGGTGTCGTGAATGGGTCTGGGACTCCAGGTCGACAACAAAAAGGTCCACACACCTTAGGTCGACGCCAATTGGTCGACACACCTTAGGTCGACATGGACAAAAGGTCGACAGGAACAAGGTCGCCATGGAAAAAGGTCGACATGAGTTTTTAATGTTTTTTTGGTGTCGTTTTCTTCGTAGAGTGACCGGGAACCCCAATTAGTGCACCGCGTCCGCTCGCATGGCTCGCTTCACTCGCCATGCTTCGGGCATGGTGCCTTCGCTCAGCACAGATTACCGTTCCAATCGTAGTCCACGTGGATTGTTAAGTATGAAAAGGTTCCAAAAAAGAAAAAAATTGTGAAAAACTCATGTCGACCTTTTTCCATGTCAACCTTGTTCCTGTCGACCTTTTGTCCATGTCGACCTTTTGGCCATGTCGACCTAAGGTGTGTTGACCAATTGGCGTCGACCTAAGATGTGTCGACCTTTTTGTTGTCGACCTGGAGTCCGGATACCGTCGTGGATGCACTAAGAGGGAGAACAGTTGTCGGTATCCCGGTGGTCGGGATCCCGATGCTGGTATCCTGAACGCCGAGATATCGAATGCTTCCCGATCAACCTGAAATCTAAATTGCAGTGTAAAAATAAAAGCAGCCAGTATTTACCCTGCACAGAAACAAAATAACCCACCCAAATCTAACTCTCTCTGCACATGTTACATCTGCCCCACCTGCAGTGCACATGGTTTTGCTCATTACAGAAAGATTTTGCTGCTGCGATCAGGTCTGAATTAGAGATGAGCGCCTGAAATTTTTCGGGTTTTGTGTTTTGGTTTTGGGTTCGGTTCCGCGGCCGTGTTTTGGGTTCGAACGCGTTTTGGCAAAACCTCACCGAATTTTTTTTGTCGGATTCGGGTGTGTTTTGGATTCGGGTGTTTTTTTCAAAAAACACTAAAAAACAGCTTAAATCATAGAATTTGGGGGTCATTTTGATCCCAAAGTATTATTAACCTCAAAAACCATAATTTGCACTCATTTTCAGTCTATTCTGAATACCTCACACCTCACAATATTATTTTTAGTCCTAAAATTTGCACCGAGGTCGCTGTGTGAGTAAGATAAGCGACCCTAGTGGCCGACACAAACACCGGGCCCATCTAGGAGTGGCACTGCAGTGTCACGCAGGATGTCCCTTCCAAAAAACCCTCCCCAAACAGCACATGACGCAAAGAAAAAAAGAGGCGCAATGAGGTAGCTGTGTGAGTAAGATTAGCGACCCTAGTGGCCGACACAAACACCGGGCCCATCTAGGAGTGGCACTGCAGTGTCACGCAGGATGGCCCTTCCAAAAAACCCTCCCCAAACAGCACATGACGCAAAGAAAAAAAGAGGCGCAATGAGGTAGCTGTGTGAGTAAGATTAGCGACCCTAGTGGCCGACACAAACACCGGGCCCATCTAGGAGTGGCACTGCAGTGTCACGCAGGATGTCCCTTCCAAAAAACCCTCCCCAAACAGCACATGACGCAAAGAAAAAAAGAGGCGCAATGAGGTAGCTGACTGTGTGAGTAAGATTAGCGACCCTAGTGGCCGACACAAACACCGGGCCCATCTAGGAGTGGCACTGCAGTGTCACGCAGGATGTCCCTTCCAAAAAACCCTCCCCAATCAGCACATGATGCAAAGAAAAAGAAAAGAAAAAAGAGGTGCAAGATGGAATTGTCCTTGGGCCCTCCCACCCACCCTTATGTTGTATAAACAAAACAGGACATGCACACTTTAACCAACCCATCATTTCAGTGACAGGGTCTGCCACACGACTGTGACTGATATGACGGGTTGGTTTGGACCCCCCCCAAAAAAGAAGCAATTAATCTCTCCTTGCACAAACTGGCTCTACAGAGGCAAGATGTCCACCTCATCTTCACCCTCCGATATATCACCGTGTACATCCCCCTCCTCACAGATTATCAATTCGTCCCCACTGGAATCCACCATCTCAGCTCCCTGTGTACTTTGTGGAGGCAATTGCTGCTGGTCAATGTCTCCGCGGAGGAATTGATTATAATTCATTTTAATGAACATCATCTTCTCCACATTTTCTGGATGTAACCTCGTACGCCGATTGCTGACAAGGTGAGCGGCGGCACTAAACACTCTTTCGGAGTACACACTTGTGGGAGGGCAACTTAGGTAGAATAAAGCCAGTTTGTGCAAGGGCCTCCAAATTGCCTCTTTTTCCTGCCAGTATAAGTACGGACTGTGTGACGTGCCTACTTGGATGCGGTCACTCATATAATCCTCCACCATTCTATCAATGTTGAGAGAATCATATGCAGTGACAGTAGACGACATGTCCGTAATCGTTGTCAGGTCCTTCAGTCCGGACCAGATGTCAGCATCAGCAGTCGCTCCAGACTGCCCTGCATAACCGCCAGCGGGTGGGCTCGGAATTCTGAGCCTTTTCCTCGCACCCCCAGTTGCGGGAGAATGTGAAGGAGGAGATGTTGACAGGTCGCGTTCCGCTTGACTTGACAATTTTGTCACCAGCAGGTCTTTCAACCCCAGCAGACTTGTGTCTGCCGGAAAGAGAGATCCAAGGTAGGCTTTAAATCTAGGATCGAGCACGGTGGCCAAAATGTAGTGCTCTGATTTCAACAGATTGACCACCCGTGAATCCTTGTTAAGCGAATTAAGGGCTGCATCCACAAGTCCCACATGCCTAGCGGAATCGCTCCCTTTTAGCTCCTTCTTCAATGCCTCCAGCTTCTTCTGCAAAAGCCTGATGAGGGGAATGACCTGACTCAGGCTGGCAGTGTCTGAACTGACTTCACGTGTGGCAAGTTCAAAGGGCATCAGAACCTTGCACAACGTAATCATTCTCCACTGCACTTGAGACAGGTGCATTCCACCTCCTATATCGTGCTCAATTGTATAGGCTTGAATGGCCTTTTGCTGCTCCTCCAACCTCTGAAGCATATAGAGGGTTGAATTCCACCTCGTTACCACTTCTTGCTTCAGATGATGGCAGGGCAGGTTCAGTAGTTTTTGGTGGTGCTCCAGTCTTCTGTACGTGGTGCCTGTACGCCGAAAGTGTCCCGCAATTCTTCTGGCCACCGACAGCATCTCTTGCACGCCCCTGTCGTTTTTTAAAAAATTCTGCACCACCAAATTCAAGGTATGTGCAAAACATGGGACGTGCTGGAATTTGCCCATATTTAATGCACACACAATATTGCTGGCGTTGTCCGATGCCACAAATCCACAGGAGAGTCCAATTGGGGTAAGCCATTCCGCGATGATCTTCCTCAGTTGCCGTAAGAGGTTTTCAGCTGTGTGCGTATTCTGGAAACCGGTGATACAAAGCGTAGCCTGCCTAGGAAAGAGTTGGCGTTTGCGAGATGCTGCTACTGGTGCCGCCGCTGCTGTTCTTGCGGCGGGAGTCCATACATCTACCCAGTGGGCTGTCACAGTCATATAGTCCTGACCCTGCCCTGCTCCACTTGTCCACATGTCCGTGGTTAAGTGGACATTGGGTACAGCTGCATTTTTTAGGACACTGGTGACTCTTTTTCTGAGGTCTGTGTACATTTTCGGTATCGCCTGCCTAGAGAAATGGAACCTAGATGGTATTTGGTACCGGGGACACAGTACCTCCAACAAGTCTCTAGTTGGCTCTGCAGTAATGATGGATACCGGAACCACGTTTCTCACCACCCAGGATGCCAAGGCCTCAGTTATCCGCTTTGCAGTAGGATGACTGCTGTGATATTTCATCTTCCTCGCAAAGGACTGTTGAACAGTCAATTGCTTACTGGAAGTAGTACAAGTGGGCTTACGACTTCCCCTCTGGGATGACCATCGACTCCCAGCGGCAACAACAGCAGCGCCAGCAGCAGTAGGCGTTACACGCAAGGATGCATCGGAGGAATCCCAGGCAGGAGAGGACTCGTCAGAATTGCCAGTGACATGGCCTGCAGGACTATTGGCATTCCTGGGGAAGGAGGAAATTGACACTGAGGGAGTTGGTGGGGTGGTTTGCGTGAGCTTGGTTACAAGAGGAAGGGATTTACTGGTCAGTGGACTGCTTCCGCTGTCACCCAAAGTTTTTGAACTTGTCACTGACTTATTATGAATGCGCTGCAGGTGACGTATAAGGGAGGATGTTCCGAGGTGGTTAACGTCCTTACCCCTACTTATTACAGCTTGACAAAGGGAACACACGGCTTGACACCTGTTGTCCGCATTTCTGGTGAAATACCTCCACACCGAAGAGCTGATTTTTTTGGTATTTTCACCTGGCATGTCAACGGCCATATTCCTCCCACGGACAACAGGTGTCTCCCCGGGTGCCTGACTTAAACAAACCACCTCACCATCAGAATCCTCCTGGTCAATTTCCTCCCCAGCGCCAGCAACACCCATATCCTCCTCATCCTGGTGTACTTCAACACTGACATCTTCAATCTGACTATCAGGAACTGGACTGCGGGTGCTCCTTCCAGCACTTGCAGGGGGCGTGCAAATGGTGGAAGGCGCATGCTCTTCACGTCCAGTGTTGGGAAGGTCAGGCATCGCAACCGACACAATTGGACTCTCCTTGTGGATTTGGGATTTCGAAGAATGCACAGTTCTTTGCTGTGCTGCTTTTGCCAGCTTGAGTCTTTTCATTTTTCTAGCGAGAGGCTGAGTGCTTCCATCCTCATGTGAAGCTGAACCACTAGCCATGAACATAGGCCAGGGCCTCAGCCGTTCCTTGCCACTCCGTGTCGTAAATGGCATATTGGCAAGTTTACGCTTCTCCTCCGACAATTTTATTTTAGGTTTTGGAGTCCTTTTTTTTCTGATATTTGGTGTTTTGGATTTGACATGCTCTGTACTATGACATTGGGCATCGGCCTTGGCAGACGACGTTGCTGGCATTTCATCGTCTCGGCCATGACTAGTGGCAGCAGCTTCAGCACGAGGTGGAAGTGGATCTTGATCTTTCCCTAATTTTGGAACCTCAACATTTTTGTTCTCCATATTTTAATAGGCACAACTAAAAGGCACCTCAGGTAAACAATGGAGATGGATACTAGTATACAATTATGGACTGCCTGCCGACTGCAGACACAGAGGTAGCCACAGCCGTGAACTACCGTACTGTACTGTGTCTGCAGCTAATATAGACTGGTTGATAAAGAGAAGATGTCTATGTAACTATGTATGTATAAAGAAGACTGAAAAAAATCCACGGTTAGGTGGTATACAATTATGGACGGACTGCCTGCCGAGTGCAGACACAGAGGTAGCCACAGCCGTGAACTACCGTACTGTACTGTGTCTGCAGCTAATATAGACTGGTTGATAAAGAGAAGATGTCTATGTAACTATGTATGTATAAAGAAGAATGAAAAAAAACCACGGTTAGGTGGTATACAATTATGGACGGACTGCCGAGTGCAGACACAGAGGTAGCCACAGCCGTGAACTACCGTACTGTACTGTGTCTGCAGCTAATATAGACTGGTTGATAAAGAGAAGATGTCTATGTAACTATGTATGTATAAAGAAGAATGAAAAAAATCCACGGTTAGGTGGTATTACAATTATGGACGGACTGCCTGCCGAGTGCAGAGACACAGAGGTAGCCACAGCCGCGAACTACCGTACTGTGTCTGCTGCGACTGGATGATAAATGATATAAAAAATATATATATATCACTACTGCAGCCGGACAGGTATATATTATATATTATATAATGACGGACCTGCTGGACACTGTCTGTCAGCAGAATGAGTTTTATTTTTATAGAATAAAAAAAAAAAAAAACACACAAGTGAAGTCACACGACGAGTGTTTAACTTTTTCAGGCAATCACAATATAAGTATACTACTAACTATACTGGTGGTCAGTGTGGTCAGGTCACTGGTCAGTCACACTGGCAGTGGCACTCCTGCAGCAAAAGTGTGCACTGTTTAATTTTAATATAATATGTACTCCTGGCTCCTGCTATAACCTATAACTGGCACTGCAGTAGTGCTCCCCAGTCTCCCCCACAATTATAAGCTGTGTGAGCTGAGCAGTCAGACAGATATATAATATATATAGATGATGCAGCACACTGGCCTGAGCCTGAGCAGTGCACACAGATATGGTATGTGACTGACTGAGTCACTGTGTGTATCGCTTTTTTCAGGCAGAGAACGGATATATTAAATAAACTGCACTGTGTGTCTGGTGGTCACTCACTATATAATATATTATGTACTCCTGGCTCCTGCTATAACCTATAACTGGCACTGCAGTAGTGCTCCCCAGTCTCCCCCACAATTATAAGCTGTGTGAGCTGAGCAGTCAGACAGATATATATAATATTATATATAGATAATAGATGATGCAGCACACTGGCCTGAGCCTGAGCAGTGCACACAGATATGGTATGTGACTGACTGAGTCACTGTGTGTATCGCTTTTTTCAGGCAGAGAACGGATATATTAAATAAACTGCACTGTGTGTCTGGTGGTCACTCACTATATAATATATTATGTACTCCTGGCTCCTGCTATAACCTATAACTGGCACTGCAGTAGTGCTCCCCAGTCTCCCCCACAATTATAAGCTGTGTGAGCTGAGCAGTCAGACAGATATATATAATATTATATATAGATAATAGATGATGCAGCACACTGGCCTGAGCCTGAGCAGTGCACACAGATATGGTATGTGACTGACTGAGTCACTGTGTGTATCGCTTTTTTCAGGCAGAGAACGGATATATTAAATAAACTGCACTGTGTGTCTGGTGGTCACTCACTATACAATATATTATGTACTCCTGGCTCCTGCTATAACCTATAACTGGCACTGCAGTAGTGCTCCCCAGTCTCCCCCACAATTATAAGCTGTGTGAGCTGAGCAGTCAGACAGATATATATAATATTATATATAGATAATAGATGATGCAGCACACTGGCCTGAGCCTGAGCAGTGCACACAGATATGGTATGTGACTGACTGAGTCACTGTGTGTATCGCTTTTTTCAGGCAGAGAACGGATATATTAAATAAACTGCACTGTGTGTCTGGTGGTCACTCACTATATAATATATTATGTACTCCTGGCTCCTGCTATAACCTATAACTGGCACTGCAGTAGTGCTCCCCAGTCTCCCCCACAATTATAAGCTGTGTGAGCTGAGCAGTCAGACAGATATATATAATATTATATATAGATAATAGATGATGCAGCACACTGGCCTGAGCCTGAGCAGTGCACACAGATATGGTATGTGACTGAGTCACTGTGTGCTGTGTATCGCTTTTTTCAGGCAGAGAACGGATTATAAAGTAAACTGCACTGTCCTCACTAGTAAACTCTCTCCACTCAGTCTCTACACTTCTACAGTAACAGTACTCCTCCTAGTCAGCTCCAGTAAATCTCTCTCAGTCTCTTATAATCTAAATGGAGAGGACGCCAGCCACGTCCTCTCCCTATCAATCTCAATGCACGTGTGAAAATGGCGGCGACGCGCGGCTCCTTATATAGAATCCGAGTCTCGCGATAGAATCCGAGCCTCGCGAGAATCCGACAGCGTCATGATGACGTTCGGGCGCGCTCGGGTTAACCGAGCAAGGCGGGAAGATCCGAGTCGCTCGGACCCGTGAAAAAAAACATGAAGTTCTGGCGGGTTCGGATTCAGAGAAACCGAACCCGCTCATCTCTAGTCTGAATTAGGCACTTTATCCGGGAGGAATGCTCTCCCACACATAATAAGACTCACCTCAAGTCTCCAAACCTTTAAACATTCCCTGAAAACTCACCTCTTCAGACAAGCCTATCAAATTCCAGACTCACCTACATAACCTTCAATGCTTCCCTATCTAATTACATCCCATCTCTACAGTCCACACATAACCTCACATATTTTGTCTTTCTTTGCTCTCACACCCTCCTGACCCTTGGCCAACATTGCGGGGTAATCATATCATACAACCCATTAAGAAGAACCTAGCAATCTGGTGGACCATTATGCAATAGGTAGCATCTATCTTTGTGTATCTATGCCTATTTCCCTATAGATTGTAAGCTTGCGAACAGGGCCTTCCTACCTCTATGTCTGTCTGTTTTTGCCCAGTTTTGTTCTAACACTGTTGTTCTAATTGTAAAACGCAATGGACTATGCTGCGCTCTATAAGATGATGATGATAATAATAATAATAATAATAATAAGAAGAAGAAGAAGCAAATGGGGGCTCAGGCTAAGGGTAACACATGGCACTGGGGAGCACAGGCTAATAAACAGCACAAAGTAACGCATGGCACATGTTAACACATGGCATAGGAATGCACAAGGTAAAACAGGACAGAGGGGCACTGCCAGGGGACTGTATGGAAAGAGAAGAGGAGAGTATGGATGGGCACAGTACCTGGTGGCAGCCGGCTGCTGAGTGACACCATGCACTGCAGGAGTACTTGGAGCACTGGGAGCACACACTGCCGCCTCCTGTCACTGGCTAGCGGCAGGACCTCAGCTGCTGCTGCTGCTGGGTCCTCCCCCACTGACAACGCTGCTGGGCTATCCACAAGCCCAGCTCTTCCATTGGTGACATTGGAAGGGGGCGCCAGGGAGGGAGGATGCTGGTTACTGTCTCTCCTTGGCTTCTCTCTGCCACTCACCCTGCAACACAGCATATTTGGAGACATATGGCTATGAAAATTAGTAGAATAATATAAATGAGATGTTTATTAGTTATATATAGTCGAGTCAAATTATTATGGCCACCAGCTAATTGCCAGAGTAACCGCTGTGTGCAGCACGGACAGCAGCTAGACGGGCTGAACTGTCATTTTAGACAGAAGTCTGGTAGCCCCTAGGCTAATTTTGACGGTGAGCTGCTTTAATGTGGCATGTTGGTCAGCCCTCACAAACCTTCGTAACTGACGTTCACCTCTCACATTAATGGAACGTGCTCCGCAGTTTCCACGTTGGTTATTCACAATAGCGCCATTTGTCAACTCACGATACACCTTCACCACAGCAGCAAACGAAAACAGCTTTTTCAGAAATATCGCCACTCTTGGCCCGAAAGCTGATAATCATCCCTTTTTGCAACTCAGATAAATCTCCCCTTTTATCCATGACAGCAACAAGTGATGTGTGTGTTAGACAGTGGATCACTCTGTGGTCTGTCTCTGTTCCCAGCACTAGAGGCAGCTTCCCTGCTCTAGTGTTTTCCCTCCTAGTATCAGCTCAGTGCAGGAGGAGGTGCTTAATGCACAGTCTGAGAGAGTTCTTCCTGGAGAGACATGACGTGCAACTTCTGCTCTCATGTGTGTGACCTTGTCTACCCCGCAGCCGCACCCATGTGTGTATACAGCCGCACCCTGTGTGTACTGAGATGCTGTGTTACTGCATCACATGTATACTGTGAGTTCCTGCTGCTGCAGAACATCTTCTATATACTACAAGCTGTTATCTCTGTTATCTGAATAAACCAATCATCCTGGTTAAGTGCCGTTGTGTGGACTAACGTCTCTATCCGACACCGCAACACTTTCCCAACAGGTTATGGGCCCAGGGCCCCAAGTTGTAAAGGCATTCTAAAACAGAGGTACATAAGAAATAAAAGTGCAGCTGATAAAAGAAGGAGTACTTTTATTAAATGTAGAGAAGACTGTACAGTACAGGGAACAGCATGAACTTTACAAAGCTAAAAGGCTCAGAGTATTACACAATGTGGAAATTCGCCATGGAGATGCAGCTTAAGCAGGAAAAGTTGTGGAGAGTCACAATTGAGCCAGGAGCAAACCCAAACCCAGTTGAGGTGGATAGAGCCATCGGGACGATAGATATGGCCATGGAACAACACGTCTACTCCATTATTAGCGAGATAGTGTCAGCCAAAGACATGTGTGAAACAATAGAAATAAGAAATATGCGCAGTGAAACCATACGGCAGCTATAGTTAGGTGTACTTGGTATATCACCCAAAATACCTAGAGGACAGTAAAATAGGAATAGAGATAGTTCACAAACCACAGTGCTCAATACAGTAACCAAGTTATCACCAATGTGAAGACTGAATACAAAATCAATCACCCAAAATGGATCTGCATTTTTTCTATTCCCGGTTCTGCATGTCGTTGAGAGAAATCCATGTGACAACCAGATGTACTATTTGGATCTCTGCAGCACCGTGGAATGATTACATGCTTTATTATTCATCTCTATTGTAAGTGCAAATCTGGAATAAACACGGGTTATATGTGAAAACGTGTTGCACTATTTCTTTTTCTTCCCCCCCCCCCCCCCCCCCCATATAAGTGATTGAGGTGCTAGTTATCAAGAACTCCAGGATCCATTTGGGGTGATTGATTTTGTATTCAGTCTTCACATTGGTGATAACTTGATTACTGTATTGAGCGCTGTGGTTTGTGAACTATCTCTATTCATATTTTACCAGCCAAAGACATGTGGGCAGCTCTGCAAATGGCGTATGAGGACAAAGGTCTGATGAGAAGAATAAACTTGAGGCGTATGCTGTACAGAACAAAGTTAAGTGCCTGTAAAGACATGAATGATTATATTGATAAAATACTGTCAATAGTTCAGCAGTTGGTATCTGTAGGAGCACAGGTGGATGACGAGGAAGTGGCGGTGGTGATTTTACAAAATCTGACACCAGAATTCGATTTCCTGGTAGTAGCTTTGGAGTCTAACAATACCAAGCTGACAACAGAACTTGTAAGAGCCAAGCTGCTGCAGTTCCAAGAACGTCAGCACTGAATGTAGCAGATAGTCACAAGAAGGATTGCTGGTACACGGACTCGGGGGCCACTAGGCATTTCAGTTGTAATCAGGAATGGTTCATTTCACTGACAGCATGGGAACCCATTACAGTAAAAGGGATTGGAGAAAAGGTCCTTACTGCTTCAAAAATTGAGACAATCACAGTGCGTCTAAGAATTAAAGGTGAAACAGTTTTTATGGACATCCAAGACGTCTTGTTCGTGCCAGAATTGGCAAGCAATCTTATTGCTATAAGCATCCTGGAGAAAAAGGGTTACAGAGTCCAGTTTGCAAAGGGCAAATGTATGGTGCAAAATGAGAAAGGGACTGTAATTGCTTCAGCAACCTGGTACAACCAACTGTATGTCCTAGACACCGAGCAGTGTTCTGCAAAGGTGGCCTCTGATACAAACCAGTCGATGGAGCTGTGGCACAGGCGCCTAGGTCATCTGGGTTATGACAACGTCCAGAAACTACTCTATGGAATGGTAACTAGAATCACTGTGAGTAATACTGAGAGACCTGTATGTGAGAGTTATATAAATGGAAAGCAGACTCGCACCCCATTTCCGAAGTCTACTAGTAGAGCGGAAATACCACTACCCTAGTGCATACTGATGTATGTGGTCGATGGAGATGGAATCAATGAGTGGTTACAGGTATTTTATAAAATTTATTGATGATGCCACAAGGATGACACATGTGTATTTCATGAAAGCTAAAAGTGAAGTTGTCAATAAAATTGTGGAATACAAGAACCTGGTGGAGACTCAGACAGGTCTGAAACTAAAACTCCTGAGATCCAACAATAGCAGAGAGTATGACAACAGAGTTTTAGCACAGTTCCTGAAAAAATATGGCATACAGCATCATCAATTGCTTACACGCCAGAACAAAACGGTGTGAGTGAGCATGCAAATCATACAATTGTTGAGAGAGCACGGACTATGTTGAGTGACGCAGGCCTGGAGAAAAGCTTTTGAACAGAAGCAGTGTCTACTGCAGTATATCTTAAAAACCGTGCACCCACAGTAGCTGTAAAAGTTAAACCGCGAGTGGAGGCATGGTCCAAGAAAAAGACAGCTGTCAATCATCTCCATGTCTTTGGCTGTAAAGCTTATGCACCTATACCTAAGGAGAAAAGATGGAAATTAGATCCAAAGTCAGTGGAATGTATTATGCTAGGATACTGTGAAGAAAGCAAAGGATACAGGCTTTGGGACATTGCAAACAAACGTCTTCTATAGTATATAGATGTGTTCAATGAGACAGCACCAATCAATGGAACAGTGGAACAAGAATCACAGCAACAATATGTAATGCTGGATGTAGAGGCAGCGGAAAGAGTATCTGAACCTAAAAGAGTTAATGTGGATACCCAATCAGGAAACAGAAGTTCCATGAGTAGCAATAAAGGTGTTCCATCCAAAAGATACAGTGAAGAATATGCAAATATATATATATGCTGTGAACCTCAAAGTATACAGGAAGCAAAATCATGTAGCGACTGGAAAGAATGGAAGTCAGCAATAGATACAGAACATAAGGGTACACAATTGCGCCTGAATATGTGGTGGTAATGGTTGTAATACTAAATGACAAGTATACGCTGCATATATGAAGAATAAGTGTATTTATTCTAAAACAAAATGACAGAAAGAGAGAATAAGTGGAAAAAGATGTGAAAAAATAGGAAATTAATACATTAATGAAAGAGTGTATATATATATATATATGCATATGAAAGAAATCTATACATATGTATACTTTGGTCCGCAGTCCAGTACAATAGAGTGTGGCGTCCCACCTCGTTTAATTGTGCTCAAACTACTACCACAATGTGTGGAGGGGTATATACAACACAGTCCCAGAGGAGCTCGTTCAGTAATATACGGGGGTCACGGTCAAAAAGTCTGTTGCAGCAGCTTGATCCTGTCTTGAGAGGCAGGGGGGGTGAGGTGATCTTCTGACGGTGCTAGCAAATGAAGGGGTACCCCAGGTGGCTATGCGGGAGGGATGAGTTGCAGGAAATAGGTAATTTTTGGCTCTGGACTCGCCGCTCTCTGACTCGGTCTGTGGCTGCGGAAGGCGCCCGTGTAGACAGGCGTCTGCCGCCGGCCAGATCCGAGGAGTGCGGTCGTGTCTCTGGGGGGGAAAAGTGTCACTGACTTCGAGACCCGGAGCGGGACTGTCCGCAGTGCACCTCCCCACTTACAGAGCCCTTACCTTATTCTTCTGTGCTCGATTCCCAACTTCCGCTGTCACCTTGCTTCCTTGTCAGTCTTGCAGCTTTTCGTCCGGTTTCACTTTCACTTTCCTGCACCTCGCGGTCACGTGACCTGTTCCTGTTCATCAGCAGTCTTCAGCGCCGTGGGTGATGAATGTGTCCAGAAATAGAGAGCTCTGCTGTGTTGAATATGATTAAGGCAGTCTGTTTGAAACGGTGTCCTGTTAGCTCCTACGCGTGTCGACCTTTCTAGGTCTTCCTCAGCAATAGATACAGAGCTGTCAGCTCTGGATGATAACAGTACATGGACTGTAGTTGACAGGCCGAACAGCAGTAAGACAATCAATAACAAGTAGGTCTTTTGCAAAAAGCTGAATGCAGATGGGACTATTGCTCGTTATAAAGCCCGCCTTATTGCTAAAGAATACACACAAAAATCCAGGATCAACTATGGAGAGATCTTTTCACCTGTCGCAAGGAACAGCACCTTGAGGTTAGTTATTGCCATTGCTGCACTTCATGATTTATTGTTATACCAGTTAGACTTTGATGCTGAGTTCCTGAATGAAGAGTTAATTGAGGAGATTTATATGGAACCACTTGAACATTATGACGAAAATATGTTCCAAGAGGGAAAAGTTTGCCTCTTAAAGAAATCTTTGTACGGCCTAAAGCAAAGTGGTCGTTGTTGGTATGTAAATCTGAATGCTGTGCTGCTAGAGATGAACTTTGTTAGGTCAGAGACTGATTACTGCTTATATTCTTATATTACAAAATTATAGAAGAAAAGTGGTACATCTTAGATTATCTATTGTTAGCAGGTCAAGTAGAGCACATTACTGATGCATAACAGCTGCTGAAACAAAGATTCAAGCTAAAGGATTTAGGTCCTGCAAATAATTTGTTAAGCATGAGAAATGTATAAAACCTGAAAGATGGGACTGTTACAATTGATCAACAGACATATATTGAAGCAATACTTCACAAGTATGGAATGTCTGATGCAAAACCAGTGAGCACTCCTGTTGACAAAAGCATAAAGATGGTAAAGGCCATGTCATCAAACCAGGAGGAGATAGAGGAAATGAGAGAGGTTCCTTATCAAAATACTGCTGGTAGCTTAATGTATGCAAGTATTGGGACTCGCCCCAACATCACACATGCAGTGAGCCGGGCAAGCCAGTTTGCAATTAACCCAGGGAGGCAACACTGGATTGCAGTCAAAAGAATCTTAAGGTACAAGTTCATTAAAGTTGGTGTTTACAAAGTCAAAAGGTACTACTTTGGAAGTTTTCTGTGATGCCAATTGGATATCAGATGAGGATGACCGTCGTTCCTATATGGGATACTTGTTCGTTTTTGCCGGTGCAGCAGTCAGGTGGACGAGCAGAAAGCAATCCACTGTTGCCCTATCCACCACTGAGGCGGAGTACATCGCACTTACAGAAACTGCAAAAGAAGCTTTATGGATAAAGGATACTTTATGTGAGCTTAGTCTTCTTTACCACAGTGAGACTATCAACATTGCGTGTGATAACAAGGGAGCAATTGATTTGTCTTCCAGCACCAAGCATTATGGATGGTCCAAACACATTGCCATTAGACATCACTTTATCCGTGAGTTAATGGAGAACAAGTCTGTCAATGTGGATTACATTGCAAGCGAGAGCAATGCTGCTAATATGCTGACAAAGGGACTATCATCACACTTGCTGAACATGTTCATGAAAAAATGTGGACTGGAATTATTTTGAGAAATGTTGATTTGTTTTACTGTTTCCTTACCATGCTTTATTAATGTGTTTTGGGTTACAGGAAAACTTTTTTGAGAAATGTTTTGATAAAGTGTTATGAAAATGTATATAACCGGAGACAGCCTTAAATGAGGGGGGGGGGGGGGGGGTTAGACAGTGGATCACTCTGTGGTCTGTCTCTGTTCCCAGCACTAGAGGCAGCTTCCCTGCTCTAGTGTTTTCCCTCCTAGTGTCGGCTCAGTGCAAGGGGAGGTGCTTGGTGCACAGTTTGAGAGAGTTCTTCCTGGGAGAGACAACTGCACTGACGTGCAGCTTCTACTCTCCTCAGCAGGGCCGGATTAACAATGGGGCGGATGGAGCTGCAGCTCCAGGCCCCCCATTGAAAATAGGCCCACAGAATCCCCTGCAATGCAGCCAGTGTTGACAGGAAGAAAACACTGGCTGCATTACTTTGTCCCCACAGTGGCCTGTACTCACCCCTCCAGTGGGCCGGCTGCCAGGATTGGAGCTTAGCTCCGATCAGGCAGCATTTGATAACGGCACCCTGCGCAGCCAGTATCAGAGATTCTGCAGGCCGCTGGTGCTCGGTGGCTGGGCTGTGCAGTACTTCCTCATACTGCAAGACCCGCCCCCTGCATGACATCGTGCAGGGGGGGGGGGCAGCACTCGGGACTGCAGCTCTCATGACACCCTATACTGAGGCATGAAAAAGGTAGGAGAGAGAACTGAAGTTACATGGGAGGGAAAGTGAAGATGGAATATAGGTAAGGATGAGATTAAGGTATGTTAGAAAAGAAGTAAGTAAAGAAAGATACTCTATGTGAGAGATTAGAAAGAATGGCAAGCATGACATGTGAGAGATTAAGTAATTGCAAAATACGCGCTACAGGCATTTTGTGACCCCATTTTTAAAAATGAGGGGGTCCTGCAGGACGTGCTGTGCAGCCAGTAACAATTCTCAGCATCTCTTACTGCCAGCAGCGGTCTCACCCAATCACCGCCTTAGACCTATGGGGGTCATTCCGAGTTGATCACTAGCTGCTTTCGTTCGCTGCGCAGCGATCAGGCAAAAAAATGGCACTTCTGCGCATGCATATGCGGCGCAATGCGCACGTGCGACGTACTATTACAATGGGCAATGTAGTTTCACACAAGGTCTAGCGTAGCTTTTCAGTCGCACTGCTTACCGCAGAGTGATGGACACGAAGTGGGCGTTTCTGGGTGTCAATTGACCGTTTTCAGGGAGAGTTCGAAAAAACGCAGGCGTGCCAGGAAAAACGCAGGCGTGGCTGACCGAACACAGGGCGTGTTCGTGATGTCAAAACAGGAACTGAACAGTCTGAAGTGATCGCAAGCGCTGAGTAGGTCTGAAACTACTCTGAAACCGCACAAAATTATTTTGTAGCCGCTCTGCGACCCTTTCGTTCGCACTTCTGCTGAGCTAAAATACACTCCCAGTGGGAGGCGGCATAGCGTTTGCACGGCTGCTAAAAACTGCTAGCGAGCGATCAACTCCGAATGACCACCAATGTCCTCCCCTCTCTACCCACCAGCGCACACTGAGTCACTCTCCAATTTAAATCAGATGTAACTATGTGCACATCAGGGGAGAGCTTGTTGGTGTGACCCGGGCTGCAGCCTAGGCAGGGAGAGAGCTTGTCGGTGTGACTTGGGCTGCGGCGGTGGCAGGGGGGGAGCTTGTTGGTGTGACCCGAACTGCAGCATCAGCAGAGCTGTGCTGGTGCTGACGAGGACCATGAAGCTGAGCCGGCAGATCACGGTGCTCGGCAGCGCATTCTGTGTGGTAATATTCTTCCTCTACCTGATGTGGGACCAGGCCAGTTTGACCAGCTAAGAACCCCCACAGGGAGGTGAACTTCCCCAAGGTAAGAGAGGTGCCCTTATGGGTATTGCCCATTTCTCTGTGCTGCACATTACATAGTTAATTGTCTGACATGTGCCTCCTGTACCTGACAGGTGATGTCTTAGTGTTTACTCTCCTCACAGCCCTATATATTGCCTCCCTGTGCCCCACACAGCACCTCATGGTACATACACTCTTGTACTGCCACATACTACCTCCCTTGTGGCCCACACAGCACCTGTATCCGAACAGCACTGTATCTGACTGCACTGTATCCGTCCCGCACTGTAACCTGCACTGTATCTGATCTGCACTGCGTGTCTTACACTGTAACTGACTCAATATTTAACTGTGTCCCAATGTATTCCGCACTGTACCCCACACGGTATCCGGCTGGTACAGAGCACTGTTTTTATGGTTGGGGATGTACATGGGCACAGAGAGACAGTCATCAATTGTCCGGGTCCAGGAGGAAGGTACAGATTGGGCACTGAGAATAGTCATGTGCAGTTGTGCACATGCCTAATTCAGCCACCCATGGGCTGATGCATTGTGAGTAAGCAGACATCCAGAGTAGTCCCTGCCATCCTCATCCTCAGGCCGACCCCTTCTTACTCCCTATGCTGTGCTGCCTGGACTGCATCACTCTAAAACTTTTAGAGTGATGCAGTCCAGGAAGCGAGCATAGGGGGTAAGAAGGGGTCGGCCTGAGGATGAGGATGGAAAGGACTACTCTGGATCCTCCAGAGCTACTCTGCATGCAAAGACCAGAGCAAAGATAAAAATAAAAATGTAGTGTGGGAGGCAGTTCAGTGTTGTGTATAGTGATGTATTGTGGTGAGGTAGTGCAATTATACAACATGAGAGAGACAGTGTACTGATGTAGTGTAGAGAGTTAGTGCAGGGATATAGTGCTGAGAAGTTGTGTGGTAAGGTAGCATAGTATGTAGTGTGGGAAGGAAGTGTAGTATAGTGGTGAGGTGTAGTGTGGGGAGGTAGCGTAGTGATGTAGTGTGGGGTGGTAGTGCAGTGATATAGTTGGGAGGTAGAGCGGTGATATACTGTAGTGTGGAGATGTAGTGTGAGGAGGTAGTGCAGTTATATGGTGAAGAGATGTTGGGGCTAATTCAGACCTGATCATCTACGATCAGTCACGCTGACATGCGGGGGGGGCCGCATGTCAGGCTCTACCTCGTCGCAGAAGTACAAAAGCATCGCACAGCAGCGATGCTTTTGTACTTGAAGAGTAGCTCCCCACTAGTGCAGCTCCTGCGCGCTGGCAGGGAGCTACTCATCGCTGTGAGGGTTGCGGCGGCTGCGTGTAATGTCACGCAGCTGCCACGGCCCGCAGCCACAACGGTCTGGCCACACTTGCGTTGCCCGGACCGCGCCCCCTAAACGGCGACCAAACGCCGGCGGCCCGCCCAGCGACCGCCTCTGCCTGTCAACCAGGCGATCGCAAAGCTAAGACAGCTGTCTGCTGTCTTTCATGCACCGGTGCACTGCGGCGCCGGTGCATACGCAGTTCAGACCTGATCGCTGCTGTAGTAGCATAGTGGTATAGTGCTGAGATGTAGTGGGGGGAGGTAGTTCAGGGATATAGTGCAGGGATGTAGTGTAAGTAGGTAACAGTGATGTAGTAATGGGAGGAAGTTTGGGTATGTTTAGTGCTGGAATGTAGTGTGGGGACGTAGCGAAGTGATATAGTGCAGGTATGTTGTGCAGTGATATAGCGTGGAGAGGTTTCATAGTGATGTAGTGTGGTGAGGTAGTTTGGGGTGGTAGATATAGTGCAGGAAAGTAGCATAGTGATGTATTGCAGGGATATAGGGCCTAATTCAAACCTGATTGCACCTCTGCGAATTTGCAGAAGTTTGTGATCGGATAGTCGCTGGCAGACAGACCGCCCTGTGCAAGTCTGCGTACGCCGTGCTAAAAGTTTTGCAAATGCCGGCCAGCAGCAAATCTGTTCGCAACTCACTCACCATCGAATGTTTTTCCCAGTCTGTGTAGTCTGTGCGCGGGTGTAGTATGGTATGCCGGCGGCCAGGCACCCGGTGACCAGCATACCGGCGCCGGGAACCCGACCGCCGGCATACCGACAGTGTGGCGAGCGCAAATGAGCCCCTTGCGGGCTCGCTGCGCTCGCCACGCTATTATATTCTTCCTCCAGGGGGGTCGTGGACCCCCACGAGGGAGAATAAGTGTCGGTATGCCGGCTGTCGGGATTCCGGCACTGGTATACTGTGCGCCGGGATCACGACAGCCGGCATACTGAAGACCACCCCTGTGCGCAGCCCTGGACCTACTCCTACAGTGTGATACAAACAGGCTGATCGGGGCCGGAGCTGATGTCACACCCCCCCCCCCCCCCCCCCCCCCCCGAAAAACGCTTGGGAACGCCTGTGTTTTTCCTGACACTCCCAGAAAACGGGCAGTTACCACCCACAAACGCTCGCTTCCTGTCAATCAGCCTGCGTAATCCTGGCGATAAAAAAAAGACGCAGAATTTTTTCGCAGTTTGGCCTCGTGTGCACTACGATCCGTACACATGCGCAGTCGTTTGATAATCGGCCGCTGTGCGATTTCGCACAACAGTGATCAGGTCTGAATTAGGCCCATAGTGCGGAGATGTAATGTAGGAGTGATTATAGTGCAGAGATGTAGTATAGTGGATCTGTAATGTGGGGAGGTACTGTAGTGTAGTGATGTAATATACCACCACACCACTAGTGATGAGCGGGTTCGGTTTCTCGGAAACCGAACCCCCCCGAACTTCACCCTTTTTACACGGGTCCGAGCCATACTCGGATTCTCCCGTATGGCTCGGGTAAACCCAGCGCGCCCGAACGTCATCATCCCGCTGTCGGATTCTCGCGAGATTCGGATTCTATATAAGCAGCCGCGCGTCGCCGCCATTTTCACTCGTGCATTGGAAATGTTAGGGAGAGGACGTAGCTGGCGTCCTCTCCGTTATTGTTGAACTTGATTGTGCACTATTGCTTAATTGTGGGGAGGGCTGGGGAGCAGCTGTATAATATAGGAGGAGTACAGTGCAGAGTTTTGCTGATCAGTGACCACCAGTTATCCATTCTCTGCCTGAAAAAAACGCTCCATATCTGTGCTCAGTGTGCTGCATATATCTGTGCTCACACTGCTTAATTGTGGGGACTGGGGAGCAGCTGTATTATATAGCAGGAGTACAGTGCAGAGTTTTGCTGACAGTGACCACCAGTATACGTTGTCTGCCTGAAAAACACTCCATATCTGTGCTCAGTGTGCTGCTTTATTGTGGGGACTGGGGACCACCAGTATATTATATAGGAGGAGTACAGTGCAGAGTTTTGCTGACCAGTGACCACCAGTATATAATATATAGCATTACGGTACAGTAGGCCACTGCTGTACCTACCTCTGTGTCGTCATTAAGTATACTATCCATCTACATTCTATACCTGTGGTGCATTTTAGTTTTGCAGTTTGCTGACACAGTGACCACCAGTATACTATATATAGCAGTACGGTACGGAAGGCCACTGCTGTACCTACCTCTGTGTCGTCATTAAGTATACTATCCATCTACATTCTATACCTGTGGTGCATTTTAGTTTTACAGTTTGCTGACACAGTGACCACCAGTATACTATATATAGCAGTACGGAAGGCCACTGCTGTACCTACCTCTGTGTCGTCATTAAGTATACTATCCATCTACATTCTATACCTGTGGTGCATTTTAGTTTTGCAGTTTGCTGACACAGTGACCACCAGTATACTATATATAGCAGTACGGTACGGAAGGCCTCTGCTGTACCTACCTCCAGGGGCGGATTGGGAACAAAAAGCGGCCCTGGAAAAATTTGTACTAGTGGCCCCACATGGGCAGCACCAGAGGTGTAAGGTCTAGCCATGGGCCATGGCAGCAGCACCCTCCCCCCAAGACTTTCCAGATAGTGGGCATGTCCAGCATCAAGGGGGAAGTTAACAAGGAAATAAAATTAAATATTATGAGTACATTATATGATACACCTTCAGAATTTAGGAAACTATATACACCAAACGTATCCCAATCACTATTCACTCAATCTTATGTGTCAGTCAAGCAGGCAGACAGAGCATACACTAGATCATCTGCAATCACAGGCTAAGTGGCAGTAATTTTCATATATGCTAATTATTTTGTATCTTATTCATTATGTCTATAAAAAGGACCACATGTCCTCAAACAAAACAGGCCCGCGGGTGTGACGGCCCACCGGGAATCTTTCTTGTAGGCCCTATGGCCAATCTGCCTCTGCCTACCTCTGTGTCATCATTAAGTATACTATCCATCTACATTCTATACCTGTGGTGCATTTTAGTTTTGCAGTTTGCTGATACAGTGATCACCAGTATACTATATATAGCAGTACGGAAGACCACTGCTGTACCTACCTCTGTGTCGTCATTAAGTATACTATCCATCTACATTCTATACCTGTGGTGCATTTTAGTTTTGCAGTTTGCTGACACAGTGACCACCAGTATACTATATATAGCAGTACGGAAGGCCACTGCTGTACCTACCTCTGTGTCGTCATTAAGTATACTATCCATCTACATTCTATACCTGTGGTGCGCCTCTTTTTTTCTTTGCATCATGTGCTGTTTGGGGACAATTTTTTTGAAGTGCCATCCTGTCTGACACTGCAGTGCCACTCCTAGATGGGCCAGGTGTTTGTGTCGGCCACTTGTGTCGCTTAGCTTAGTCACACAGCGACCTTGGTGCGCCTCTTTTTTTCTTTGCATCATGTGCTGTTTGGGGACTATTTTTTTGAAGTGCCATCCTGCCTGACACTGCAGTGCCACTCCTAGATGGGCCAGGTGTTTGTGTCGGCCACTTGTGTCGCTTAGCTTAGCCATCCAGCGACCTCGGTGCAAATTTTAGGACTAAAAATAATATTGTGAGGTGTGAGGTGTTCAGAATAGACTGGAAATGAGTGGAAATTATGGTTATTGAGGTTAATAAAACTATGGGATCAAAATGACCCCCAAATTCTATGATTTAAGCAGTTTTTGAGGGTTTTTTGTAAAAAAAAACACCCGAATCCGACAAAAAAATTTCGGTGAGGTTTTGCCAAAACGCGTCCGAATCCAAAACACGGCCGCGGAACCGAATCCAAAACCAAAACACAAAACTCGAAAAATGTCCGGTGCACATCACTACACACCACCCTGCCCACACAGGGCGAACTTCTCTGTGGCACTGATCACATGCCCTGTGGCGGCACACAATAGGCCCTTCAGAAATTTCAGCTCCAGGCCTATGTGGACCTTAATCTGGCACTGCTCCTCAGTGTGTGACTTTGTCTACCCTGCAGCCGCATCCTGTGTGTACTGAGATGCTATGTTACTGCTGTACTGCATCACATGTATACTATGAGTTCCTGCAGTTGCAGGACATTTTCTATATGCTACACAGTTATCTCTGTTATCTGAATAAACCAATCATCCTGGTTAAGTGCCATTGTGTGGACTAACTAGAGATGAGCGGGTTCGGTTTCTTTGAATCCGAACCCGCACGAACTTCACTTTTTTTTTCACGGGTCCGAGCGACTCGGATCTTCCCGCCTTGCTCGGTTAACCCGAGCGCGCCCGAACGTCATCATGACGCTGTCGGATTCTCGCGAGGCTCGGATTCTATCGCGAGACTCGGATTCTATATAAGGAGCCGCGCGTCGCCGCCATTTTCACACGTGCATTGAGATTGATAGGGAGAGGACGTGGCTGGCGTCCTCTCCATTTAGATTAGATTTAGAAGAGAGAGAGAGAGAGAGATTGCTGTGATACTGTAGATTAGAAGAGAGTGCAGAGTGCAGACAGAGTTTAGTGACTGACGACCACAGTGACCAGTGACCACCAGAGACAGTGCAGTTGTTTGTTTTATTTAATATATCCGTTCTCTGCCTGAAAAAAACGATACACAGTCACACAGTGACTCAGTCTGTGTGCACTGCTCAGCCCAGTGTGCTGCACATCAATGTATTGTATATAAAGCTTATAATTGTGGGGGAGACTGGGGAGCACTGCAGGTTGTTATAGCAGGAGCCAGGAGTACATGATAAATAATATTATATTAAAATTAAACAGTGCACACTTTTGCTGCAGGAGTGCCACTGCCAGTGTGACTAGTGGTGACCAGTGCCTGACCACCAGTATATTAGTAGCATTGTATACTATCTCTTTATCAACCAGTCTATATTAGCAGCAGACACAGTACAGTGCGGTAGTTCACGGCTGTGGCTACCTCTGTGTCGGCACTCGGCAGGCAGTCCGTCCATCCATAATTGTATTATATACCACCTAACCGTGGTTTTTTTTTTCTTTCTTTATACCGTCGTCATAGTCATACTAGTTGTTACGAGTATACTACTATCTCTTTATCAACCAGTGTACAGTGCGGTAGTTCACGGCTGTGGCTACCTCTGTGTCGGAACTCGGCAGGCAGTCCGTCCATCCATAATTGTATTATAATATATACCACCTAACCGTGTTTTTTTTTTCGTTCTTTATACCGTCGTCATACTAGTTGTTACGAGTATACTACTATCTCTTTATCAACCAGTGTACAGTGCGGTAGTTCACGGCTGTGGCTACCTCTGTGTCGGAACTCGGCAGGCAGTCCGTCCATCCATAATTGTATTATAATATATACCACCTAACCGTGGTTTTTTTTTCGTTCTTTATACCGTCGTCATACTAGTTGTTACGAGTATACTACTATCTCTTTATCAACCAGTGTACAGTGCGGTAGTTCACGGCTGTGGCTACCTCTGTGTCGGCACTCGGCAGGCAGTCCGTCCAACCATAATTGTATTATATACCACCTAACCGTGGTTTTTTTTTCATTCTTTATACCGTCGTCATACTAGTTGTTACGAGTATACTACTATCTCTTTATCAACCAGTGTACAGTGCGGTAGTTCACGGCTGTGGCTACCTCTGTGTCGGCACTCGGCAGGCAGTCCGTCCAACCATAATTGTATTATATACCACCTAACCGTGGTTTTTTTTTCATTCTTTATACCGTCGTCATACTAGTTGTTACGAGTATACTACTATCTCTTTATCAACCAGTGTACAGTGCGGTAGTTCACGGCTGTGGCTACCTCTGTGTCGGCACTCGGCAGCCCGTCCATAATTGTATATACCAGTGACCTAACCGTGGTTTTTTTTTCTTTCTTTATACATACTTACTAGTTACGAGTATACTATCTCTTTATCAACCAGTCTATATATTAGCAGCAGACACAGTACAGTGCGGTAGTTCACGGCTGTGGCTACCTCTGTGTCGGCACTCGGCAGCCCGTCCATAATTGTATATACCACCTAACCGTGGTTTTTTTTTCTTTCTTTATACATACATACTAGTTACGAGTATACTATCTCTTTATCAACCAGTCTATATATTAGCAGCAGACACAGTACAGTGCGGTAGTTCACGGCTGTGGCTACCTCTGTGTCGGCACTCCGCAGCCCGTCCATAATTGTATATACCAGTGACCTAACCGTGGTTTTTTTTTCTTTCTTTATACATACATACTAGTTACGAGTATACTATCTCTTTATCAACCAGTCTATATATTAGCAGCAGACACAGTACAGTGCGGTAGTTCACGGCTGTGGCTACCTCTGTGTCGGCACTCGGCAGCCCGAACATAATTGTATATACCAGTGACCTAACCGTGGTTTTTTTTTCTTTCTTTATACATACATACTAGTTACGAGTATACTATCTCTTTATCAACCAGTCTATATATTAGCAGCAGACACAGTACAGTGCGGTAGTTCACGGCTGTGGCTACCTCTGTGTCGGCACTCGGCAGCCCGTCCATAATTGTATATACCAGTGACCTAACCGTGGTTTTTTTTTCTTTCTTTATACATACATACTAGTTACGAGTATACTATCTCTTTATCAACCAGTCTATATATTAGCAGCAGACACAGTACAGTGCGGTAGTTCACGGCTGTGGCTACCTCTGTGTCGGCACTCGGCAGCCCGTCCATAATTGTATACTAGTATCCAATCCATCCATCTGCATTGTTTACCTGAGGTGCCTTTTAGTTGTGCCTATTAAAATATGGAGAACAAAAATGTTGAGGTTCCAAAATTAGGGAAAGATCAAGATCCACTTCCACCTCGTGCTGAAGCTGCTGCCACTAGTCATGGCCGAGACGATGAAATGCCAGCAACGTCGTCTGCCAAGGCCGATGCCCAATGGCATAGTACAGAGCAGGTCAAAACCAAAACACCAAATATCAGTAAAAAAAGGACTCCAAAACCTAAAATAAAATTGTCGGAGGAGAAGCGTAAACTTGCCAATATGCCATTTACCACACGGAGTGGCAAGGAACGGCTGAGGCCCTGGCCTATGTTCATGGCTAGTGGTTCAGCTTCACATGAGGATGGAAGCACTCAGCCTCTCGCTAGAAAACTGAAAAGACTCAAGCTGGCAAAAGCACCGCAAAGAACTGTGCGTTCTTTGAAATCCCAAATCCACAAGGAGAGTCCAATTGTGTCGGTTGCGATGCCTGACCTTCCCAACACTGGACGTGAAGAGCATGCGCCTTCCACCATTTGCACGCCCCCTGCAAGTGCTGGAAGGAGCACCCGCAGTCCAGTTCCTGATAGTCAGATTGAAGATGTCAGTGTTGAAGTACACCAGGATGAGGAGGATATGGGTGTTGCTGGCGCTGGGGAGGAAATTGACCAGGAGGATTCTGATGGTGAGGTGGTTTGTTTAAGTCAGGCACCCGGGGAGACACCTGTTGTCCGTGGGAGGAATATGGCCGTTGACATGCCAGGTGAAAATACCAAAAAAATCAGCTCTTCGGTGTGGAGGTATTTCACCAGAAATGCGGACAACAGGTGTCAAGCCGTGTGTTCCCTTTGTCAAGCTGTAATAAGTAGGGGTAAGGACGTTAACCACCTCGGAACATCCTCCCTTATACGTCACCTGCAGCGCATTCATAATAAGTCAGTGACAAGTTCAAAAACTTTGGGTGACAGCGGAAGCAGTCCACTGACCAGTAAATCCCTTCCTCTTGTAACCAAGCTCACGCAAACCACCCCACCAACTCCCTCAGTGTCAATTTCCTCCTTCCCCAGGAATGCCAATAGTCCTGCAGGCCATGTCACTGGCAAGTCTGACGAGTCCTCTCCTGCCTGGGATTCCTCCGATGCATCCTTGCGTGTAACGCCTACTGCTGCTGGCGCTGCTGTTGTTGCCGCTGGGAGTCGATGGTCATCCCAGAGGGGAAGTCGTAAGCCCACTTGTACTACTTCCAGTAAGCAATTGACTGTTCAACAGTCCTTTGCGAGGAAGATGAAATATCACAGCAGTCATCCTACTGCAAAGCGGATAACTGAGTCCTTGACAACTATGTTGGTGTTAGACGTGCGTCCGGTATCCGCCGTTAGTTCACAGGGAACTAGACAATTTATTGAGGCAGTGTGCCCCCGTTACCAAATACCATCTAGGTTCCACTTCTCTAGGCAGGCGATACCGAGAATGTACACGGACGTCAGAAAAAGACTCACCAGTCTCCTAAAAAATGCAGTTGTACCCAATGTCCACTTAACCACGGACATGTGGACAAGTGGAGCAGGGCAGGGTCAGGACTATATGACTGTGACAGCCCACTGGGTAGATGTATGGACTCCCGCCGCAAGAACAGCAGCGGCGGCACCAGTAGCAGCATCTCGCAAACGCCAACTCTTTCCTAGGCAGGCTACGCTTTGTATCACCGCTTTCCAGAATACGCACACAGCTGAAAACCTCTTACGGCAACTGAGGAAGATCATCGCGGAATGGCTTACCCCAATTGGACTCTCCTGTGGATTTGTGGCATCGGACAACGCCAGCAATATTGTGTGTGCATTAAATATGGGCAAATTCCAGCACGTCCCATGTTTTGCACATACCTTGAATTTGGTGGTGCAGAATTTTTTAAAAAACGACAGGGGCGTGCAAGAGATGCTGTCGGTGGCCAGAAAAATTGCGGGACACTTTCGGCGTACAGGCACCACGTACAGAAGACTGGAGCACCACCAAAAACTACTGAACCTGCCCTGCCATCATCTGAAGCAAGAAGTGGTAACGAGGTGGAATTCAACCCTCTATATGCTTCAGAGGATGGAGGAGCAGCAAAAGGCCATTCAAGCCTATACAATTGAGCACGATATAGGAGATGGAATGCACCTGTCTCAAGTGCAGTGGAGAATGATTTCAACGTTGTGCAAGGTTCTGATGCCCTTTGAACTTGCCACACGTGAAGTCAGTTCAGACACTGCCAGCCTGAGTCAGGTCATTCCCCTCATCAGGCTTTTGCAGAAGAAGCTGGAGGCATTGAAGAAGGAGCTAAAAGGGAGCGATTCCGCTAGGCATGTGGGACTTGTGGATGCAGCCCTTAATTCGCTTAACAAGGATTCACGGGTGGTCAATCTGTTGAAATCAGAGCACTACATTTTGGCCACCGTGCTCGATCCTAGATTTAAAGCCTACCTTGGATCTCTCTTTCCGGCAGACACAGGTCTGCTGGGGTTGAAAGACCTGCTGGTGACAAAATTGTCAAGTCAAGCGGAACGCGACCTGTCAACATCTCCTCCTTCACATTCTCCCGCAACTGGGGGTGCGAGGAAAAGGCTCAGAATTCCGAGCCCACCCGCTGGCGGTGATGCAGGGCAGTCTGGAGCGACTGCTGATGCTGACATCTGGTCCGGACTGAAGGACCTGACAACGATTACGGACATGTCGTCTACTGTCACTGCATATGATTCTCTCAACATTGATAGAATGGTGGAGGATTATATGAGTGACCGCATCCAAGTAGGCACGTCACACAGTCCGTACTTATACTGGCAGGAAAAAGAGGCAATTTGGAGGCCCTTGCACAAACTGGCTTTATTCTACCTAAGTTGCCCTCCCACAAGTGTGTACTCCGAAAGAGTGTTTAGTGCCGCCGCTCACCTTGTCAGCAATCGGCGTACGAGGTTACATCCAGAAAATGTGGAGAAGATGATGTTCATTAAAATGAATTATAATCAATTCCTCTGCGGAGACATTGACCAGCAGCAATTGCCTCCACAAAGTACACAGGGAGCTGAGATGGTGGATTCCAGTGGGGACGAATTGATAATCTGTGAGGAGGGGGATGTACACGGTGATATATCGGAGGGTGAAGATGAGGTGGACATCTTGCCTCTGTAGAGCCAGTTTGTGCAAGGAGAGATTAATTGCTTCTTTTTTGGGGGGGGTCCAAACCAACCCGTCATATCAGTCACAGTCGTGTGGCAGACCCTGTCACTGAAATGATGGGTTGGTTAAAGTGTGCATGTCCTGTTTTGTTTATACAACATAAGGGTGGGTGGGAGGGCCCAAGGATAATTCCATCTTGCACCTCTTTTTTCTTTTCTTTTTCTTTGCATCATGTGCTGATTGGGGAGGGTTTTTTGGAAGGGACATCCTGCGTGACACTGCAGTGCCACTCCTAAATGGGCCCGGTGTTTGTGTCGGCCACTAGGGTCGCTAATCTTACTCACACAGTCAGCTACCTCATTGCGCCTCTTTTTTTCTTTGCGTCATGTGCTGTTTGGGGAGGGTTTTTTGGAAGGGACATCCTGCGTGACACTGCAGTGCCACTCCTAGATGGGCCCGGTGTTTGTGTCGGCCACTAGGGTCGCTAATCTTACTCACACAGCTACCTCATTGCGCCTCTTTTTTTCTTTGCGTCATGTGCTGTTTGGGGAGGGTTTTTTGGAAGGGACATCCTGCGTGACACTGCAGTGCCACTCCTAGATGGGCCCGGTGTTTGTGTCGGCCACTAGGGTCGCTAATCTTACTCACACAGTCAGCTACCTCATTGCGCCTCTTTTTTTCTTTGCGTCATGTGCTGTTTGGGGAGGGTTTTTTGGAAGGGCCATCCTGCGTGACACTGCAGTGCCACTCCTAGATGGGCCCGGTGTTTGTGTCGGCCACTAGGGTCGCTAATCTTACTCACACAGTCAGCTACCTCATTGCGCCTCTTTTTTTCTTTGCGTCATGTGCTGTTTGGGGAGGGTTTTTTGGAAGGGCCATCCTGCGTGACACTGCAGTGCCACTCCTAGATGGGCCCGGTGTTTGTGTCGGCCACTAGGGTCGCTAATCTTACTCACACAGCTACCTCATTGCGCCTCTTTTTTTCTTTGCGTCATGTGCTGTTTGGGGATGGTTTTTTGGAAGGGACATCCTGCGTGACACTGCAGTGCCACTCCTAGATGGGCCCGGTGTTTGTGTCGGCCACTAGGGTCGCTTATCTTACTCACACAGCGACCTCGGTGCAAATTTTAGGACTAAAAATAATATTGTGAGGTGTGAGGTATTCAGAATAGACTGAAAATGAGTGTAAATTATGGTTTTTGAGGTTAATAATACTTTGGGATCAAAATGACCCCCAAATTCTATGATTTAAGCTGTTTTTTAGTGTTTTTGGAAAAAAACACCCGAATCCAAAACACACCCGAATCCGACAAAAATAATTCGGTGAGGTTTTGCCAAAACGCGTTCGAACCCAAAACACGGCCGCGGAACCGAACCCAAAACCAAAACACAAAACCCGAAAAATTTCAGGCGCTCATCTCTAGGACTAACATCCCTATCCAACACTCTACCTACACACACCTATCTGCAGATGGCCTATCACACACCTTATATACCCACCAAGCCAGCGCACAACATGTGACATACTTCATAGGCTGCGTGCTGCTGACATCAAATGTAGGATGTGGTCATAATGATGTGACTCACCGTATAAATTTCTCTTACGTCCTAGAGGATGCTGGGGTCCACATTAGTACCATGGGGTATAGACGGGTCCACTAGGAGCCATTGGAACTGTAAGAGTTTGAGAGTGTGGGCTGGCTCCTCCCTCTATGCCCCTCCTACCAGACTCAGTTTAGAAAATGTGCCCGGAGGAGCTGGTCACAGCTAGGGGAGCTCTACAGAGCTTTTCTACAGAAGTTTATTTTTAGAGTTTATTTTTTTACAGGGAGGCTGCTGGCAACAGCCCCCCTGCTGCGAGGGACTAAGGGGGGAGCAGTATCCACCCTGCGGGGTCTGAGCCACTGTCTCCGCTAACTGGACACTGAGCTCCAGAGGGGTCGGATCGTTCTCCGCCACAGGGGACCGCTTGCCCCAGCAGCATGCCGCCAACCCCTTACAGAGCTGAAGATGTGGTGAGTGAGACATTGACCCCCCTAGCAAGCAGGGGGCCGGTGTGAAGATGGCGGCAACGGGGAGGGAGCGCAGTATTAACTGCACTCCTGGGAAGGCTCAGAGGCACATGGTGCGGCGCTGTGAGGGGTGCCCTGGGCCAGCGCTTACCCCCACACTTGTCCAGAAGTCTGTCGGGGTCCGCGGATCTCAGCCAGCACATTTTCCTCAGGCCGGTATAATCATTGAAGAGTGGGAAGATAGCACCATTAAGGGGGTGGAGCTTCTCCTCAGAGCAGATCCAGCAGCATTCCAGCGCCATTTTCCTGCTTGCACAGCGCTGAGAGGAAGAACAGGTCCCTCCTCAGCAACTCTAGCTATCTGTACTCGGTACCAGGGGTTGTAGAAGGGAGGGGAGGCTGTAATAAGACTGTGTGTCCTATTAAGGAGCACAGTCAGCGCTGACAAGGGGTCTTTCTTTGCTAAAAGTGCTGTGTGTCGGTTGGCTCCAATCTCTGTGTCTCTCTTGCCATTCTTTGGGGGGGAAACGCTGCCTGCCCTCACCTGTGTGTGTGTGTGGAGTGTTTGGTGGTCTCCTTTAGCTATGTCCAGGAACACTGTGTCATATGCTGCAGAGGATTTATCCTCCCAGGATGATCCCATTCCATGTAATCAGGATAGCACTGGTTTAGCACAGATACCAGCAAGGGAACCTGAGTGGTTTTTCTCTATCAAATCTTGGATTTCTCAGATTTCTGACAAAGTTGCAAATAATGAATCTGCAACCCAGGTATTACAGAGCTCTATGGCCGGTGTCTGGTACCACCGGACACCCCGCTATTTTCCCCCACAAATGTGCACTTGTGCATATCACACAAGACGACACGGATACTGATTCTGACACCACAGACGGTGATGGGGATGTGTTGCGGGGGTCCGCATCCCTTGCAAAGGGGGTGCAATTGTTGATAGAGGCTATCAGGGATGTGTTGAGGAGGCTTTTTTTCCAAAGGTGCTCAGGATCATAAGGAGAACAAGAGTTCGAGCAATCTTCATTGCCCCAAACTGGCCAAGGAGGGCTTGGTACCCAGATCTTCAGGAGTTGCTCATAGAAGATCCTCGGCCTCTTCTTCTTCACGAGGACCTGCTGTAGCAGGGGCCGTGCGTGTATCAAGACTTACCGCGGCTACGTTTGACGGCATGGCTGTTGAGCGCCAGATCCTAGCCCATAAGGGTATTCCCAAGGAAGTCATCCCCACCCTTATTCAGGCCAGGAAAGGAGTAACGTAGTGGGTTCTCCATCCGGAGGTGTTCAAGGAAATAACAGATCTTTGGGGGTTACCCCAAATAGACATGATGGCCTCTCGTCTCAACCAGAAGCTTCAGCGTTATTGTTCCAGGTCGAGGGACCCACAGGCAGTGGCAGTGGACGCCCTGGTGTCTCTGTGGATGTTCCAGTCAGTGTATGTGTTTCCACCACTCCCACTCATCCCAAGAATCCTAAAGCTCATAAGGAGAACAAGGGTTCAAGCGATCCTCATTGCCCCAGACTGGCTAAGAAGGGCTTGATAAGCGGACCTTCTGGATCTACTGCAAGAAGAGCCGAAGCCTCTCCCTCTTCAGGAGGACCTGCTGTAGCAGGTGCCATCTGCCTATCAAGACTTACCGCGGCTTCATTTGATGGCATGGAAGTTGAGAGCCTGATACTTGCTCGGAAGGACTTTCCTAAGAAGGTCATTCCTACCCTCATACAGGCTAGGAAAGGGGTAACGTCTAAACATTACCATCGTATTTGGAAGAAATATGTCGCTTGGTGTGAATCCAAGAAGTTTCCTACGGTGGAGTTTCAACTCTGACGTTTTCTCCTCTTCCTGCAAGCAGGAGTGGATATGGGCCTGAGGTTAGTATCTGTAAAGGTCCAGTTTTCGGCCCTATCCATTTTCTTTAAGAAATAATTGTCTGCCCTCCCTGAGGTTCAGACATTTTTGAAGGGAGTTCTGCATATCCAACCTCCCATTGTACCGCCTACAGCGCGTTGGGACCTTAATGTGGTGTTGCAGTTCCTCCAGTCGGATTGGTTTGAACCTCTACAGGCGGTAGAGGTCAAATTTCTTACATGGAAGGCGGTCACGTTGTTGGCCTTAGCTTCTGCTAGACGCGTGTCCGAATTGGGGGCTTTATCCTGTAAAAGCCCTTACATGATCTTCCATGAAGATAGAGCTGAGCTCCGGACACGTCAGCAGTTTCTTCCTAGGGTTGTGTCGGCATTTCATATCAACCAACTTATTGTGGTGCCAGTGGCTACTGACTCCTCAGTTACTTCAAAGTCCTTTGATGTTGTAAGGTCTCTGAAGATCTATGTGAAGAGAACTTCTCGTCACAGAAAGTCGGACTCTCTGTCCTATATGATCCCAAGAAAACTGGGTGTCCTGCTTCTAAGCAGACGATCTCTCGCTGGATCAGGGTCACTATCCAGCATGCATATTCTACGGCAGGATTGCCATGTCCTAAATCAGTTAAGGCCCACTCTACTCGTAAGGTGGGTTCTTCCTGGGCGGCTGCTGGGGTGTCTTGGCTTTACACTTTGCAGAGCGGCTACTTGGTCTGGGTCGAACACGTTTGCTAAGTTTTACAAGTTCGATACTTTGGCCTCTGAGGACCTAAAGTTTGGTCAATCAGTTCTGCAGGAGCCTCCGCGCTCTCACTCCCGTTCTGGGAGCTTTGGTACATCCCCATGGTACTAGTATGGACCCCAGCATCCTCTAGGACGTAAGAGAAAATAGGATTTTAATTACCTACCGGTAAATCCTTTTCTCGTAGTCCGTAGAGGATGCTGGGCGCCTGCCCAGCGCGTCGTGATCCTGCAGTGGTTATTTGGTTCAGTACTGCTTTGTTCTTGGTTAAGTACTGTTACTTGGTTAAGTATTCTTGTTCAGCTGTTGCTGAGTTTTCAAGCTGGTTGGCTTGGTTTGCCTTGTATGTGTGAGCTGGTGTGAATCTCACCACTATCTGTGTTAAGTCCTCTCGAAGTTGTCCGTCTCCTCGGGCACAGTTTCTAGACTGAGTCTGGTAGGAGGGGCATAGAGGGAGGAGCCAGCCCACACTATTAAAGTCTTAAAGTGCCCATGGCTCCTGGAGGACCCGTCTATACCCCATGGTGCTAATATGGACCCCAGCATCCTCTACGGACTACGAGAAAAGGATTTACTGGTAGGTAATTAAAATCCTATTTTTTCATTTACTTTATATAGTCAAAACTCTGGTTACATTAGTATGACAGGAAAGGTTCTGCCTCACCTCACCGCACGTCACTGGGAGTAGTAGGGTGAGGAGGGTAAGTAAGAGGAAAAGGGTGGGTCAGACACGCAACGCAGGGGTGGAAGGGTAAGCATCTGGAGGGAGTACTAGAGGGATAGGAAGTGAGAATGTAGGAGACACAGGGGGGAGAAGGAAGTGAAGAGGTACAGGGTTGTAGGAAGTTGCAGAGGATGAAGAAGCAATTGGCAGAGAGTATTAAATAAGGTAAGGGAAATGGGGCAGGCATAAACTTAATCAGTGTTGGACTGGGGCATGAAGGGCCCACTGGGGGAATGCAGTGGTAGGGGCCCATGTTTAGGGGTGTGGCTGATCTCCAGAGGGTGTGTGTCCAGCCACCACATTGGTTTGCCTAGTCAGTAGAGAGTGCATGGGCTGGGCCCCTTGATAAATATATTCATTAAAAACTGCTCGTGCATGCATGATACTGTACCAGAAATGCACTATAGAAAATACACCATAGTCCTGTGCAGTATAAGGTAACATATGTATAATTCAAGTGCACAGTCTGGAACCTGATCCCTAGATGAGGAAGAGGGGGCGCATGCAGTATGGCCAACCGGGGGTTCCCCCTGTACCCCTGTGGGCCAGTCTAACCCTGACCGTAATGGATAAATGGCTTCAAAGGAAAGAGACAGAGTATGGGCAATGGGTCTGAAGACGTTGGGAATAGTGCAAAAAGGACTAGGAAAGAGGTAGTGGGTACACTTATGGGCCAGATGTACTGAGCCTTGAAAAGTGATAAAATGGAGAGAGATAAAGTACCAGCCAATCAGCTGCCAACTGCCATGTCACAGGCTGTGTTTGAAAATGAGTTAGAAGCTGGTTGGTTGGTAGTTTTCTCTCTCTACTTTATCACTTTTCAAGGCTTAGTACATCTGGCCCTGTGTGATATAGGGGTGCATTCAATAAGTGTCAGAAGCTGCCATCTTGTCGGAAAGACGGTAGCTTCCGACAGGTTTAGGTAGGAAATGGTTCCAACCTATTCAATGCAGGCTGTTTTTTTCCGACAAGTTGGGAGTTTTGGCCTCGGTTCTGCCAATGTCAATCCGGGTGACGTGGCCGGAGGAGCAGCGGGTGAGGCGGCCAGGGGAGCAACCGGAAGGGCTGCGGCAGGACGGACGGGACAGCACAGGTGAGCGGCTGTTTCTGACAGTTGTCGTGAACGGCCAAATCTGACAGTCGGATTTGGGCGCTCATTTGAATACTAACCTGTCGGGTCCTTTCCATTGGAAAGGACCCGACAGGTATTTAATACACCCCATAATAGTGGAGGACCACAGTGGGGACGAATAAATGATTGTGGGGGAGACATACGGCCTGACTCAGAGGTGGACGGTATTTCATTTGAGACTTCATCTTTGTGTGCAGCGGTACTGTGAATATACGCTAATGCCACCACTGATTAAGTCTATACACAGACGCCCACTGGTTCTAATTGGCTACTTGTGTACAAAGACGCACCATCGGTCACACCATTGAACATGTCACTGTCCTACGGCTGCTCAGAATGACTTCACACTATCTATAAGATATTGATCTTTATTCCCACTATATAGTTTTATAAAATCATATTATATGTTCTTGTATAATGCTAAGAGCAGTTGAGTTATAATCAAGAATGTTTATAATTTTCTGTACAAAGGGCTTGATTCAGAGATGTACGTAAATAAATACAGGTTGAGTATCCCTTATCCAAAATGCTTGGGACCAGAGGTATTTTGGATATGGGATTTTTCCGTATTTTGGAATAATTGCATACCATAATGAGCTATCATGGTGATGGGACCTAAATCTAAGCACAGAATGCATTTATGTTACATACACACCTTATATACACAGCCTGAAGGTCATTTTTGCCAATATTTTTTATAACTTTGTGTATTAAACAAAGTGTGTCTACATTCACACAATTCATTTATGTTTCATATACACCTTATACACACAGCCTGAAGGTCATTTAATACAATATTTTTAATAACTTTGTGTATTAAACAAAGTTTGTGTACATTGAGCCATCAAAAAACAAAGGTTTCACTATCTCACTCTCACTCAAAAAAGTCCGTATTTCGGAATATTCCGTATTTCGGAATATTTGGATATGGGATACTCAACCTGTACCTTCACAGCTGCGATTTAGTACACAGCTGCTGTCCGAAAATATGTAAATGTCGCAGTCGCCAGGAGTTGTATTGAAATGCCCACTGGAGGCATCTGAAATCCATCTGCTGTGTAAGAAGATGCAACCATCAGGCGCACATCGGTCAATAATTAATTTTCTGATTAAAGCTACGGCTGTGCAGCATGGCTGTTGGGGAAGTAAGGTGCCGGAGCCATGGTAACTGTACTGGATGGCAATCATAAGCTGTGACATGCCCAAATGGCATCTAAGTGGCCACTCCTACATCACAAATGCTTTCTGTCCATCATTCACTTTGCCAAGTATCCCTTACTGCGACTATCGCGACACATGTGCGACTTATACACATGCGCAGTAGCAAGAAATCGCTCCATTGCGTACAACATTGTCATTGCTTCTATCTTTGAATCAGGCCCAAAGCCCGAAGATCCTCATATTCTACATCCTTCCACTCTCCCAGAACGGCCGGGAGACTCACGTAAATCGGGTGAACCAGTCTCCCACCCCCCCATCCAGCTGCTCACACCCCCTGCCAGCTGCTTGCATCCACCCCCCACATGGCTACCCACTTACAGAGCACAAGTGGGAGGTCCAAGGGGCCCGATGATGCAATTCATGCTAAATCGTGTCATCATAGCCCCACTATGCAAAGCCTGTTTTCACAGCACTGTATATCGGTGGGGGCGGAGCCACTATGACGCAATCATGCCGCCTTGCCCCCCCACACAGCCCCCTCTGCGGCCAGGCCACCATGCCCTCTATGCTCCAACCGGGCAGCACAGTCAGCAAGTATGTTCCAAATATACATAAGACTGAGCTGAATCCTCCTTGGAGACCCATTGTTTCTGGTACAGGCAGCTTCACTGAATAGAAAAACAGAAATAAATAAGGCTGCTCTCTGTTAATCCCATATTATACAAGGTACCAGCTGCATGACAATATAAATGCCCTATTTGAATACAAAACAAAAAGACAGTTGTCAGCGCTTGTCCTTACCAATGCAAATCTGTGTTTATCAAGTAAAGGAAAGCATAGGGTATTAGTGACTCATTCAGACAGCAATTCACTCGTTAGTTAGAAGAAATTTGCCTGTTATTACATCTGCATAAGTTTGACCCAGAATGAGACAGCAATTCATCTCAGTTGCTGAATGTTTTGACCATGCCTTTGTTTGGGTTGGGGCTGAAATGCCGGTATTCAGGATGCCAGCCATCAGAATACCGACCGCGGCATCCCGATGGTTATAATCCCGGGGGTCAGGTAAGTATGCTAACCCCCCCCCCCCTCTAACCCTAACCTTCCCTTACCGCAGCCTTAACCTAACCCCCCACCCCCACCACCGCACACACACACACACACACACACACACACACACACACACACACACACACACACACACAGCCTAACCCTAACCCTCCCTGTGGGTGCCTATACCTAACCTCCCCTTGCCACAGCCTAAACCTAACACTCCCCCCGTAGCCAAAACCTAACCCCCCCTTCCCGCAGCTTAAACCTAACCCTCCCTCCCCCGCTGCCTAATCCTAGCCCTCCCCGTGGGTGGCTAAACCTAACCCACCCCCGCCACAGCCTAAACTTAACCCTCCTCCCGTAGCCTAAAACTAACATCCGTCCCGCGGCTTACCTCTCCGGCGGCTCGGCAGTCACTCATTAGGGATCCCGGCTGTCAGGATGCTGGTGGCGGGATTGTGATATCGTTTGGGATGCCGTCTCCTGTGTTCCGAGCAGTTTCGGGATTCTGCCATCTGTATTTCAACTGCTGGGATCCCTACCCCGGGTGATCTTTCCAGGTCTCCTGTGTTTATATCCCAGTAACTGTGCTGTAGCTGAGAAATCAAGATTAACAGGGGATCAATTGCTGAAATCAAGGTGAAAAAAAAGTATTGACGCCAAATATTTTCAGAGAAAAACGACATTAATAATTAAGATAAAGATGTTATCAAGATCCTTAATCCATTATATGATAACTAGATCAATTAGACATGTAAACTCAGTTAGACAATGATTAAAACCACAGCACGTAAATATGTTATCTTGATATAGACACATAATTTATAGTCTTCAATAGTTTTTCTAATCATGATAATGTAAATAGAATTTTGCAAGAACAACTTTGCAGTATAAGTCACTGTTTTCTGTTGTCTCAGTGGACGCAGCTCTCCTGTGCTGCCATCTGCTGTAAAGCTGTAAAACTGTTCTGTCACACATTCATAATATAAGAAAGGGCACACTCACTGAGCAGACATAAAATGCAGCCCCCCCCCCCCAAAAAAAAACAACACCTTTTTGATCAACATGCTGTTTAATAATGCATGCAAAGATGCAATTATCTCTATAGTAGGAGATCATATTAATTATTATTATTAGTATTACCATTCTCTATGTATATGGTGCCACAAGCAGTGGCGTAAGTTCGTCCCAGTTGCCCAGAGTCAAGATAAATATTGGTGCCCCCTATACGTAGATAAACATATATATATATATATATATATATATATATATAGATATATAGAGCAATAGAGGAATGGGCACCCTTGGGTCGTGTTTCCACCTAATAATTAAATAGGACTCAACAGAGATCTCAAAGATATACTTGCTCAATATTTAAGAGCATAAAAATCACATTAACAGGTCCCGCTCATCTCTAATTAACATGTTCCATATAAAATTTATTAAAACATAAAAACACAAACAGTGGTACTGTAAATAGTAGTATCCTTCTTTGACAAATGACACCAAACAATTGTACAGAGGAGGAGTAGGATTAACTTTACAGACTCCTCCTTCTCCTTATAGCAAATTTGGAGACTGGTCTTAAAAATAGATAACCTAACGCCTTTCGTCTTTCTCTAAGACTTCATCAGGGGTACATCTAAAATGTAAAATAATTTATCAGAATATTTCACTAACTATAAAAAATTACAAAGATAAAAATAAGGGAACATGTTAATGAGCAAGGACACATGCAAGACAGGGGTGGTCTTCAGTATGCCGACTGTCGGGATCCCGGCGCACAGTATACCGGCGCCGGAATCCTAACAGCCGGCATACCAACACTTTTTCTCCCTCGTGGGGGTCCAAAGAATTATAAAAATATACATAGAAGAAAAAATACACAGAAGAAAAAAGAAGAAGAAGAGAGAACATCAGAACATGTCATGGTGGGTTCACTACGGCTGGCCGGCGGTCGGGCTCCTGGCGACCAGCATCCCGGCGGCGGGAGCCCGACCACCGGCTTACCGACAGCGTGGCGAGCGCAAATGAGCCCCTTGCGGGCTCGCTGCGCTCGCCACGCTACGCGCGCCACACTATTTTATTCTCCCTCTATGGGGGTCGTGGACCCCCACGAGGGAAAATAAGTGTCGGTATGCCGGCTGTCGGGCTCCCGGCGCCGGCGACAGAAGACCACCCGTCATGGTATCTTCATATGACATACCTCGAATGCTTGGTAAGCACTGATAGTGTGTCAATGAAATAGCAAATAAGCGTTCAGGATACTTGAGGCCCACCCACACATCGGTGGGGTGCATAGATGAAAATTAGATTAGGCCTAATTAAGAAAAATGTTTGTTTTAGTAATTTTAAAAAACTTCATAATTAACACACTATAACTGATTTATTATCAGCCAATCAGTATGCTGGTGAGTTAAAACACATACCTTATGGTTCAAATGCTTGAATAACAAGTTCGAATACACAGGTCTAACAAAGGTTTATATAGGTGTGTGTGACCTGATAAAATTATTGATATTAAGTTGACCAATTAGGGGTATAATCTCACCAGTCAGCATCGACAGTACAATATATAAATATATATCGAAATTCATTAATCAAATATGGAACTTTCATAAGAAATATTCTCACTAATCTAAACCATGACAACCCTAATATTGGGCTCAGGTGTATTATTAGATTGTATAGTTAATCATTTATCTCACTATTTAATTATTTATCAACTTTATTGGACTCCATAGAGAGCTATCCCCCCAAACATTTCATACACCATAGGTAAAATAAAAATAAACTTAATTACTTCAATACACCCAACGTTAATTTGTCACTTATACAAGGAAACAATACTTAACATGTGTCCTTATACATAATTGTAAACAAAGGAAAAAAACCTTAATTGGTAAAAATACATCCCAATTATTAGGCCTAATCTAATTTTAATCTGTGCACCCCACCGATGTGTGGGTGGGCCTCAAGTATCCTGAATGCTTATTTTGCTATTTCATTGACACACTATCAGTACTTACCAAGCATTCGAGGTATGTCATATGAAGATACCATGACATGTTCTGATGTTCTCTCTTCTTTTTCTTTTTTCTTCTGTGTATTTTTTCTTCTATGTATATTTTTATGATTCTTTGTTAACTTTTTTTGAAAAAAACTTTTCTGTAATAAGTGTATCTGATCGGTGTATTAATACACTTTTTTGCCCTGTGTAGCTGTCTTGCATATGTCCTTATTCATTGACATGTTCCCTTATTTTTATTATCTTTATAATTTTGCATAGTTAGTGAAATATTCAGATAAATTTTACATTTTAGATGTACTCCTGATGAAGTCTTAGAGAAAGACGAAACGCGTTAGTTAATCTATTTTTAACACCAGTCTCCGAATTTGCTATAAGGAGAAGGAGGAGTCTGTAAAGTTAATCCTACTCGTCCTCTGTACAATTGTTTGGTGTCATTTGTCAAAGAAGGATACTACTATTTACAGTACCACTGTTTGTGTTTTTATGTTTTAATAAATTTTTTATGGAACATGTTAATGTGATTTTTATGCTCTTAATTATTGAGCAAGTACATCTTTGAGATCTCTGAGTCCTATTTAATTATTGGGTGGAAACACGACCCAAGGGCGTCCATTCCTCTATTGCTATATATTTCATATTATTAGTCCCTCCTAACAAGGGACTTAGTGGAATTTGGCAGGCTAAATTCAGTCTCCACATTGATTTGAGTGAAAGCGCAGAGGGAGAGTATTTGTTTTGTATATACATGTTGGGTATCCCTTATCAAAAATTCCAAAATCACACATTTTTGGTTCCCCTACTGAGATTATGACACATATATATGTATATAATATTATATATCTATATAAGATATCTATATATACACATAATACATAATATATATATATGTCATTATCCCAGTAGGGGACCCAAAAATGTGGGATTTTGAATTTTGGGTATATATATTTTGGGTATTTGAATATATATACACACAAGAAAAACAGAAGTTCATGCGCAATCTTTAAGAAAGTATGGAATCCATACATCGTATCCCCTTCACACATCTCTCAATGTCGCTGCTCCCTTCTTCACCCTTCCTCAAGGGTGATAGATATCACTATGGTAACAGAAATAAAGGGAGTGCAGGTAGTGTAATAACGTTTTTTTTTTAAAATAACGTTTACTTCAAAGTTAAACGTACATTAAAAAATAGTATCACAGCATGTAAGTCATCACCCAGGCAAAGCACACTTAGGGATATGCAGCTGTAGCGGTCCCGGATCTCCTCCTCTCACCATGCAGACTTAGACACGCGTAAATGCCCACTGACGAAGGCTTGCGCTGAAACGCATTTGGGGAGAGAGACACTGAGCTGCTGTTATAGTGTGTCTAATGGGCCCTACACATTTGTTGATCCACCGCCGAGCTGCCTGACGGCAGATACGGGCGACCCAGCGGTGGGGGGGGGGCAGTGATGGGGGGAGTGAAGTTTCTTCACTCCCCCCATCACCCAGCTCCATAGCAGTGCAGGCAAATATGGATGAGATCGTCTATATTGGCCTGCATGCAGAAGCGACGGGGCACCAGCGATGAACGAGCGGGGGCCGCGCATTGTTCATCGCTGGTGCCTCCACACTGAAAGATATAAATGGTATCTCGTTCATTAATGAACGAGATCGTTCATATCTTTCAGTATTCTCGCCTAGTGTGTAGGGCCCTTAAGTCTGCACTGTGCGAGGACCGGAAGCCGGGAGACGCGAGCCGGGCTGCGGAGTTACTGAGCAGGTGATTTGAAAGCCGGAGCCCTGAGAGGAGGAGATACGGGACCGCTACAGCCGCATATCCCTAAGTGTGCTTTGCCTGGGTGATGACTTACATGCTGTGATACTATTTTTCAATGTACGTTTAACATTGGAGTAAACTTTATTTAAAAAAAAAAAAACATTATTACACTATCTGCACTCCCTTTATTTCTCTAACGTCCTAGTGGATGCTGGGGACTCCGTAAGGACCATGGGGAATAGACGGGCTCCGCAGGAGACTGGGCACTCTAAAGAAAGATTCAGTACTATCTGGTGTGCACTGGCTCCTCCCTCTATGCCCCTCCTCCAGACCTCAGTTAGAATCTGTGCCCGGCCAGAGCTGGGTGCTCCTAGTGGGCTCTCCTGAGCTTGCAAAAAAGAAAGTATTTTGTCAGGTTTTTTATTTTGAGAGAGCTTCTGCTGGCAACAGACTCTCTGCTACGAGGGACTGAGGGGAGAGAAGCAAACCTACTCACGGCAGCTAGGTAGCGCTTCTTAGGCTACTGGACACCATTAGCTCCAGAGGGATCGAACACAGGTACCTAACCTTGATCGTCCGTTCCCGGAGCCGCGCCGCCGTCCCCCTCGCAGAGCCAGAAGCAGCAGAAGCATGAAGACATCAAAATCGGCGGCTGAAGACTCCTGTCTTCACTTAAGGTAGCGCACAGCACTGCAGCTGTGCGCCATTGCTCCCACAGCACACCGCACACTCCGGTCACTGTAGGGTGCAGGGCGCAGGGGGGGGGGGGGGCGCCCTGGGCAGCAATTAATTACCTTTTTGGCAAAAATAGACATATATACAGTCTGGGACTGTATATATGCCCGAGCCATTTTTTACACATTGAAGCGGGACAGAAGCCCGCCGCTGAGGGGGAGGGCCTTCTTCCTCAGCACACCAGCGCCATTTTCTCTTCACAGCTCCGCTGGAAGGACGCTCCCCAGGCTCTCCCCTGCAGTATACAGGTGCAATAGAGGGTAAAAAAGAGAGGGGGGGCACATAAATTTAGGCGCAGAGATATATATTTAACAGCAGCTACGGGGTAAACACTAAGGTACAGTGTAATCCCTGGGTTATATAGCGCTGGGGTGTGTGCTGGCATACTCTCTCTCTGTCTCCCCAAAAGCCTTTGTGGGGTCCTGTCCTCAGTCAGAGCATTCCCTGTGTGTGTGCTGTGTGTCGGTACGCCTGTGTCGAAATGTTTGATGAGGAAGGATACGTGGAGGCAGAACAAGTGCAGCTGAGTGTGGTGTCGCCGCCGACGGTGCCGACACCTGATTGGGTGGATATGTGGAAGGTGTTAAATGATAATGTAAACTCCTTGCATAACAGATTGGATAAAACTGTAACCTTGGGACAGTCAGGGTCTCAACCCATGCCTGATCCTACAGCGCAGAGGCCGTGCTGTATTCTCCCGCAGTGTCACACTAGCGCTTCCCGAATGAATCACTCTCACACACAGATGCACATCACACACACCACACGCAGGCAGCTCACGGACAAGTAAATAGAAGTTATGTTGAGGCTGTGGCGGGGGTGGGGGAGAGGAGGCTGGCGCTTCATGCTACCAAGCCGGCGCCGATGCCAGGCGCCCTCTGAAGTTTCCGGCGCCTGGAGCTTGCGCTCTACCGGAACCTCCCTCCCTACGCCCCTGAGTGTGCGAAGGTATGTGCAGGGGAGCTGGACAAAAAAGTTTTGTGTAGTTTCTGAGTAGCTCTCAACTTACTCAGCCACTGCGATCACTTCAGCCTGTCAGGTCCCGGAATTGACGTCAGACACCCGCCCTGCAAATGCCTGGACATGCCTGCATTTTCCTCACCACTCCCAGAAAACGGTCAGTTGCCACTGAGGAACGCCTTCCTGATGTCAATCTTGCATTCACTGCTGCAAACGCTTTCCTCGTTGATCTCATCGCTGCCTGACGATGGGCAACGACGCGCCTGCACATTGGCGCCCGCGCGCATGTGCAGTTCGGACCTGTTCGCATGGTTGCGAAGAAAAGCAGCGTGCAAACGGCTCGGAAAGACCCCCTCAGTGTTAAAAGTCACTACTTGAGCCATTGCTGAGTGAACTACCCCTAATAACAATCACTATAAACAAATAACAGAAGGAGCGCATCAGCATAACTACTGCTCTTATATATATATATATATATATATATATATACATACATTTCATTGTCATTTATTTTTAATCATGAATTTCTGAGCAGTCATACCCAGGATTAAAACCCATGACCCGTTATGCTGAAGGCAGACACAAATATTTGCTTCTGTATTGCAAGCCTGCAGATTCTAACTATATGAAGCTACTTAAAATTGTCAGTTCAAATCCATTGCAAATAGGCAGATCTATGTAGAGCGCAAGCACACACTCTACATAGATCTGCTCAGTCACTCACAATGCTGATTATTTCTCTAACAATTGTTTGACAAGGGTCACGTGCAGGATTAGAACCCACAACCTATTGTACTGGAAACAGGCACCTTGCTGATGGAGTTATTTGCTACTGCATAGGAAGCATAAGAATTCCACTACTGTATATGAAGTTACTTGTAATTAATTGTCAGAGAAGTAACTTCATATAGTTAGAATTCTCATATTTCCTATACAGGAGCAAATAGCTTCATCAGTAAGGTGTTTTCTTCCAGTGTAATAGGTTGTGGGTTCTAATCCTGGGTATGACACTGGTAAAATGTGTGACTTGTAAGTCGGCCACGGAAGATATAGCGGAGGCTATCAATAAACTTAATTGAATGGTGTCACGGAACGGGAGGAGAGGTGCTCCCTTCAGAGCAGGAGCCCAGCGGCAGCTGACTCAATTCATACCTCCCAACTGTCCCGATTTTCGCGGGACAGTCCCGTTTTTGGGGGACTGTCCCGCTGTCCCACCCGCGGGCCGCAGTGTCCCGCGGTGGGGGGGGGGCAGTTGGGAGGCTCTGTCACCCGCTGCCCTGCTTAGCAGAGCAGCGGTGAATAGACGCTGTGCGCATGCGCACAGCGTCTATTCAGTGCAGACGGAGGGATAGGGAGCATGCCAGCGGCTCACAGAGCGCTGGGCATGCCCCCTCAGTGACGAAAACGGGGGCGTGACTCGCGATTGCGGGTCCTCCCATGAAACCACACCCCCTTTTCGTAGGCCACGCCCCCCTTTTCGGGAGCGCGCGCGCGGCTTCGCCGCGCGAGTGTCCCGCTTCCCTGGAGAAGAAAGTTGGGAGGTATGCTCAGTTGCCTCCCACAGTTACACCTCTGGCCACAAGGGTTTCCCAGCAGCTAACAAAGTATGTAAACAAATGAGCAAAACAAGAGAACAGTGACTTAAGGTGCCTACTAGAGATGAGCGGGTTCGGTTCCTCTGAATCCGAACCCGCCCGAACTTCATGTTTTTTCTCACGGGTCCGAGCGACTCGGATCTTCCCGCCTTGCTCGGTTAACCCGAGCGCGCCCGAACGTCATCATGACGCTGTCGGATTCTCGCGAGGCTCGGATTCTATCGCGAGACTCGGATTCTATATAAGGAGCCGCGCGTCGCCGCCATTTTCACACGTGCATTGAGATTGATAGGGAGAGGACGTGGCTGGCGTCCTCTCCATTTAGATTAGAAGAGAGAGAGTGAGATTGATTTGAGACAGAGACACTTGATTTACTGGAGCTTAGGAGTACTGTAGAGAGTGCAGAGTTTACTAGTGACTGACCACAGTGACCACCAGACAGTGCAGTTTTATTTAATATAATCCGTTCTCTGCCTGAAAAAAACGATACACAGTGACTCAGTCACATACCATATCTGTGTGCACTGCTCAGCCCAGTGTGCTGCATCATCTATGTATATATCTGACTGTGCTCACACAGCTTATAATTGTGGGGGAGACTGGGGAGCAGTGCCAGTTATAGGTTATAGCAGGAGCCAGGAGTACATATTATATTAAAATTAAACAGTGCACACTTTTGCTGCAGGAGTGCCACTGCCAGTGTGACTGACCAGTGACCTGACCACACTGACCACCAGTATAGTTAGTAGTATACTATATTGTGATTGCCTGAAAAAGTTAAACACTCGTCGTGTGACTTGTGTGGTGTTTTTTTTTTTATTCTATAAAAAACTCATTCTGCTGACAGACAGTGTCCAGCAGGTCCGTCATTTTATAATATATACCTGTCTGGCTGCAGTAGTGATATATATATATTTTTTATATCATTATTTATCATCCAGTCGCAGCAGACACAGTACGGTAGTTCACGGCTGTAGCTACCTCTGTGTCGGCACTCGGCAGTCCATCCATAATTGTATACCACCTACCCGTGGTTTTTTTTTCTTTCTTCTTTATACATACTACATCTCATTATCATCCAGTCTATATTAGCAGCAGACACAGTACAGTACGGTAGTCCACGGCTGTAGCTACCTCTGTGTCGGCACTCGGCAGTCCGTCCATAATTGTATACCACCTACCCGTGGTTTTTTTTTCTTTCTTCTTTATACATACATACTACATCTCATTATCAACCAGTCTATATTAGCAGCAGACACAGTACAGTACGGTAGTCCACGGCTGTAGCTACCTCTGTGTCGGCACTCGGCAGTCCGTCCATAATTGTATACCACCTACCCGTGGTTTTTTTTTTCTTTCTTCTTTATACATACATACTACATCTCATTATCAACCAGTCTATATTAGCAGCAGACACAGTACAGTACGGTAGTCCACGGCTGTAGCTACCTCTGTGTCGGCACTCGGCAGTCCATCCATAATTGTATACCACCTACCCGTGGTTTTTTTTTCTTTCTTCTTTATACATACTACATCTCATTATCATCCAGTCTATATTAGCAGCAGACACAGTACAGTACGGTAGTCCACGGCTGTAGCTACCTCTGTGTCGGCACTCGTCAGTCCATCCATAATTGTATACCACCTACCCGTGGTTTTTTTTTCTTTCTTCTTTATACATACTACATCTCATTATCATCCAGTCTATATTAGCAGCAGACACAGTACAGTACGGTAGTCCACAGCTGTAGCTACCTCTGTGTCGGCACTCGGCAGTCCGTCCATAATTGTATACCACCTACCCGTGGTTTTTTTTTCTTTCTTCTTTATACATACATACTACATCTCTTTATCAACCAGTCTATATTAGCAGCAGACACAGTACAGTAGTCCACGGCTGTAGCTACCTCTGTGTCGGCACTCGGCAGTCCATCCATAATTGTATACCACCTACCCGTGGTTTTTTTTTCTTTCTTCTTTATACATACATACTACATCTCTTTATCAACCAGTCTATATTAGCAGCAGACACAGTACAGTACGGTAGTCCACGGCTGTAGCTACCTCTGTGTCGGCACTCGGCAGTCCATCCATAATTGTATACCACCTACCCGTGTTTTTTTTTTCTTTCTTCTTTATACATACATACTACATCTCTTTATCAACCAGTCTATATTAGCAGCAGACACAGTACAGTACGGTAGTCCACGGCTGTAGCTACCTCTGTGTCGGCACTCGGCAGTCCGTCCATAATTGTATACCACCTACCCGTGGTTTTTTTTTCTTTCTTCTTTATACATACATACTACATCTCTTTATGAACCAGTCTATATTAGCAGCAGACACAGTACGGTAGTCCACGGCTGTAGCTACCTCTGTGTCGGCACTCGGCAGTCCGTCCATAATTGTATACTAGTATCCATCCATCTCCATTGTTTACCTGAGGTGCCTTTTAGTTGTGCCTATTAAAATATGGAGAACAAAAATGTTGAGGTTCCAAAATTAGGGAAAGATCAAGATCCACTTCCACCTCGTGCTGAAGCTGCTGCCACTAGTCATGGCCGAGACGATGAAATGCCAGCAACGTCGTCTGCCAAGGCCGATGCCCAATGTCATAGTACAGAGCATGTCAAATCCAAAACACCAAATATCAGTAAAAAAAGGACTCCAAAACCTAAAATAAAATTGTCGGAGGAGAAGCGTAAACTTGCCAATATGCCATTTACCACACGGAGTGGCAAGGAACGGCTGAGGCCCTGGCCTATGTTCATGGCTAGTGGTTCAGCTTCACATGAGGATGGAGGCACTCAGCCTCTCGCTAGAAAAATGAAAAGACTCAAGCTGGCAAAAGCAGTAGCACCGCAAAGAACTGTGCGTTCTTCGAAATCCCAAATCCACAAGGAGAGTCCAATTGTGTCGGTTGCGATGCCTGACCTTCCCAACACTGGACGTGAAGAGCATGCGCCTTCCACCATTTGCACGCCCCCTGCAAGTGCTGGAAGGAGCACCCGCAGTCCAGTTCCTGATAGTCAGATTGAAGATGTCAGTGTTGAAGTACACCAGGATGAGGAGGATATGGGTGTTGCTGGCGCTGGGGAGGAAATTGACCAGGAGGATTCTGATGGTGAGGTGGTTTGTTTAAGTCAGGCACCCGGGGAGACACCTGTTGTCCGTGGGAGGAATATGGCCGTTGACATGCCTGGTGAAAATACCAAAAAAATCAGCTCTTCGGTGTGGAACTATTTCAACAGAAATGCGGACAACAGGTGTCAAGCCGTGTGTTCCCTTTGTCAAGCTGTAATAAGTAGGGGTAAGGACGTTAACCACCTCGGAACATCCTCCCTTATACGTCACCTGCAGCGCATTCATAATAAGTCAGTGACAAGTTCAAAAACTTTGGGTGACAGCGGAAGCAGTCCACTGACCAGTAAATCCCTTCCTCTTGTAACCAAGCTCACGCAAACCACCCCACCAACTCCCTCAGTGTCAATTTCCTCCTTCCCCAGGAATGCCAAAAGTCCTGCAGGCCATGTCACTGGCAATTCTGACGATTCCTCTCCTGCCTGGGATTCCTCCGATGCATCCTTGCGTGTAACGCCTACTGCTGCTGGCGCTGCTGTTGTTGCTGCTGGGAGTCGATGGTCATCCCAGAGGGGAAGTCGTAAGACCACTTTTACTACTTCCACCAAGCAATTGACTGTCCAACAGTCCTTTGCGAGGAAGATGAAATATCACAGCAGTCATCCTACAGCAAAGCGGATAACTGAGGCCTTGGCATCCTGGGTGGTGAGAAACGTGGTTCCGGTATCCATCATTACTGCAGAGCCAACTAGAGACTTGTTGGAGGTACTGTGTCCCCGGTACCAAATACCATCTAGGTTCCATTTCTCTAGGCAGGCGATACCGAAAATGTACACAGACCTCAGAAAAAGAGTCACCAGTGTCCTAAAAAATGCAGCTGTACCCAATGTCCACTTAACCACGGACATGTGGACAAGTGGAGCAGGGCAGGGTCAGGACTATATGACTGTGACAGCCCACTGGGTAGATGTATGGACTCCCGCCGCAAGAACAGCAGCGGCGGCACCAGTAGCAGCATCTCGCAAACGCCAACTCTTTCCTAGGCAGGCTACGCTTTGTATCACCGGTTTCCAGAATACGCACACAGCTGAAAACCTCTTACGGCAACTGAGGAAGATCATCGCGGAATGGCTTACCCCAATTGGACTCTCCTGTGGATTTGTGGCATCGGACAACGCCAGCAATATTGTGTGTGCATTAAATATGGGCAAATTCCAGCACGTCCCATGTTTTGCACATACCTTGAATTTGGTGGTGCAGAATTATTTAAAAAACGACAGGGGCGTGCAAGAGATGCTGTCGGTGGCCAGAAGAATTGCGGGACACTTTCGGCGTACAGGCACCACGTACAGAAGACTGGAGCACCACCAAAAACTACTGAACCTGCCCTGCCATCATCTGAAGCAAGAAGTGGTAACGAGGTGGAATTCAACCCTCTATATGCTTCAGAGGTTGGAGGAGCAGCAAAAGGCCATTCAAGCCTATACAATTGAGCACGATATAGGAGGTGGAATGCACCTGTCTCAAGCGCAGTGGAGAATGATTTCAACGTTGTGCAAGGTTCTGATGCCCTTTGAACTTGCCACACGTGAAGTCAGTTCAGACACTGCCAGCCTGAGTCAGGTCATTCCCCTCATCAGGCTTTTGCAGAAGAAGCTGGAGACATTGAAGGAGGAGCTAACACGGAGCGATTCCGCTAGGCATGTGGGACTTGTGGATGGAGCCCTTAATTCGCTTAACAAGGATTCACGGGTGGTCAATCTGTTGAAATCAGAGCACTACATTTTGGCCACCATGCTCGATCCTAGATTTAAAGCCTACCTTGGATCTCTCTTTCCGGCAGACACAAGTCTGCTGGGGTTGAAAGACCTGCTGGTGAGAAAATTGTCAAGTCAAGCGGAACGCGACCTGTCAACATCTCCTCCTTCACATTCTCCCGCAACTGGGGGTGCGAGGAAAAGGCTCAGAATTCCGAGCCCACCCGCTGGCGGTGATGCAGGGCAGTCTGGAGCGACTGCTGATGCTGACATCTGGTCCGGACTGAAGGACCTGACAACGATTACGGACATGTCGTCTACTGTCACTGCATATGATTCTCTCCCCATTGAAAGAATGGTGGAGGATTATATGAGTGACCGCATCCAAGTAGGCACGTCACACAGTCCGTACTTATACTGGCAGGAAAAAGAGGCAATTTGGAGGCCCTTGCACAAACTGGCTTTATTCTACCTAAGTTGCCCTCCCACAAGTGTGTACTCCGAAAGAGTGTTTAGTGCCGCCGCTCACCTTGTCAGCAATCGGCGTACGAGGTTACATCCAGAAAATGTGGAGAAGATGATGTTCATTAAAATGAATTATAATCAATTCCTCCGCGGAGACATTGACCAGCAGCAATTGCCTCCACAAAGTACACAGGGAGCTGAGATGGTGGATTCCAGTGGGGACGAATTGATAATCTGTGAGGAGGGGGATGTACACGGTGATATATCGGAGGATGATGATGAGGTGGACATCTTGCCTCTGTAGAGCCAGTTTGTGCAAGGAGAGATTAATTGCTTCTTTTTTGGGGGGGGTCCAAACCAACCCGTCATATCAGTCACAGTCGTGTGGCAGACCCTGTCACTGAAATGATGGGTTGGTTAAAGTGTGCATGTCCTGTTTTGTTTATACAACATAAGGGTGGGTGGGAGGGCCCAAGGACAATTCCATCTTGCACCTCTTTTTTCTTTTATTTTTCTTTGCGTCATGTGCTGTTTGGGGAGGGTTTTTTGGAAGGGCCATCCTACGTGACACTGCAGTGCCACTCCTAGATGGGCCCGGTGTTTGTGTCGGCCACTAGGGTCGCTTATCTTACTCACACAGTCAGCTACCTCATTGCGCCTCTTTTTTTCTTTGCGTCATGTGCTGTTTGGGGAGGGTTTTTTGGAAGGGACATCCTGCGTGACACTGCAGTGCCACTCCTAGATGGGCCCGGTGTTTGTGTCGGCCACTAGGGTCGCTAATCTTACTCACACAGCTACCTCATTGCGCCTCTTTTTTTCTTTGCGTCATGTGCTGTTTGGGGAGGGTTTTTTGGAAGGGACATCCTGCGTGACACTGCAGTGCCACTCCTAGATGGGCCCGGTGTTTGTGTCGGCCACTAGGGTCGCTTATCTTACTCACACAGTCAGCTACCTCATTGCGCCTCTTTTTTTCTTTGCGTCATGTGCTGTTTGGGGAGGGTTTTTTGGAAGGGACATCCTGCGTGACACTGCAGTGCCACTCCTAGATGGGCCCGGTGTTTGTGTCGGCCACTAGGGTCGCTTATCTTACTCACACAGTCAGCTACCTCATTGCGCCTCTTTTTTTCTTTGCGTCATGTGCTGTTTGGGGAGGGTTTTTTGGAAGGGCCATCCTGCGTGACACTGCAGTGCCACTCCTAGATGGGCCCGGTGTTTGTGTCGGCCACTAGGGTCGCTTATCTTACTCACACAGTCAGCTACCTCATTGCGCCTCTTTTTTTCTTTGCGTCATGTGCTGTTTGGGGAGGGTTTTTTGGAAGGGCCATCCTGCGTGACACTGCAGTGCCACTCCTAGATGGGCCCGGTGTTTGTGTCGGCCACTAGGGTCGCTTATCTTACTCACACAGTCAGCTACCTCATTGCGCCTCTTTTTTTCTTTGCGTCATGTGCTGTTTGGGGAGGGTTTTTTGGAAGGGACATCCTGCGTGACACTGCAGTGCCACTCCTAGATGGGCCCGGTGTTTGTGTCGGCCACTAGGGTCGCTAATCTTACTCACACAGCTACCTCATTGCGCCTCTTTTTTTCTTTGCGTCATGTGCTGTTTGGGGAGGGTTTTTTGGAAGGGACATCCTGCGTGACACTGCAGTGCCACTCCTAGATGGGCCCGGTGTTTGTGTCGGCCACTAGGGTCGCTTATCTTACTCACACAGTCAGCTACCTCATTGCGCCTCTTTTTTTCTTTGCGTCATGTGCTGTTTGGGGAGGGTTTTTTGGAAGGGACATCCTGCGTGACACTGCAGTGCCACTCCTAGATGGGCCCGGTGTTTGTGTCGGCCACTAGGGTCGCTAATCTTACTCACACAGCTACCTCATTGCGCCTCTTTTTTTCTTTGCGTCATGTGCTGTTTGGGGAGGGTTTTTTGGAAGGGACATCCTGCGTGACACTGCAGTGCCACTCCTAGATGGGCCCGGTGTTTGTGTCGGCCACTAGGGTCGCTTATCTTACTCACACAGCGACCTCGGTGCAAATTTTAGGACTAAAAATAATATTGTGAGGTGTGAGGTATTCAGAATAGACTGAAAATGAGTGGAAATTATGGTTTTTGAGGTTAATAATACTTTGGGATCAAAATGACCCCCAAATTCTATGATTTAAGCTGTTTTTTAGGGTTTTTTGAAAAAAAACACCCGAATCCAAAACACACCCGAATCCGACAAAAAAAATTCGGTGAGGTTTTGCCAAAACGCGGTCGAACCCAAAACACGGCCGCGGAACCGAACCCAAAACCAAAACACAAAACCCGAAAAATTTCAGGCGCTCATCACTAGACTGCCTACACATGGTGAGATATTGGTTATGGATGATTTTGACTATGTGATTTCCCTTGAACTGCCCCAGAGCCCAGAAGCACCGATATTGTCAATACACACGGTGCGATTTTGACTATGGCATACTTTAAACTAGATAGTCAAGATTAACTTGCCTGCACAGTCTATTTTTTCTTGCGATACCGACACCACAGGGCCGCGCACTGGTATCGCAAGCTGTGTGCACACGGTGTGATATGCACTAACTTTCCTTGCGATTTTGACTATATAATCAAAATCACAAGTTTATATTGCACAGTGTTTATGCACCTAGCTGCTGCCTTGCCGGCAGCGTAGTATACTCTGGGCATTAGGGTCACTAGGGAACCCTAGAGCTGTCCCAGAGTCTAGTGCGCATATGCAGATCTCTGGGGAAAAGGCGTTGCTGACATTTTCCTAGTGATTTCTGTAGTGCATGTGCGCAAAACACCAGGAAAATGGCTGCCGTGCCATTTTCCTGGTGATTTCTGCAGCGCTGCTGATAATAAGTATTGAAAGAAATGGGTGCAGGGTGGACCCATGTGCACCACACTCACTGAATTCATTATAAATACACTAGTGCTTACAGTACAAGACAGTATTTGGCTTATAAACATTATAGCATCAGTTCAGTAGTCTTAACATTCAAAAAAGCAGCATGGCTGCAGCACAAGGCTTAAGTGCCGTTGTAGCAGGGATGTGCGGTGAGCTAAATGGCTCAGGAGGCGCTGGTTAGCATCAGAGCTAGATTTACACACAATATATGAGCCATAGGGTACATCTGGGCATTATACAAAGGTGCAGCAGTATAAACTCCTGGAAATTTGGTGAGTACTGATTTGAGATATGCAGAAAAGATAGTGCCTCACCTGCCATAGACTTTTACTCCAGAGTTTTGGCTATAAAAATGATTAGAATAACGCTAAGAAGATATTTTGAAACAAATTCTTTGTATTTTTCATATACTTTATACAGTCAAAACTCTGGCACAAACGTTAATATGGCAGGAAAGGCGCCACCTCACCTGCCTCACCCCACCGCACGTCACTGCATTGTAGGGAGTATGGAGAAAATGATAGTATAAGTAAGGGAATGCAAAGCACATGAGGGAAGAGGGTCCCACATTCTAATTAGAGATGAGCGCCTGAAATTTTTCGGGTTTTGTGTTTTGGTTTTGGGTTCGGTTCCGCGGCCGTGTTTTGGGTTCGAACGCGTTTTGGCAAAACCTCACCGAATTTTTTTTGTCGGATTCGGGTGTGTTTTGGATTCGGGTGTTTTTTTCAAAAAACACTAAAAAACAGCTTAAATCATAGAATTTGGGGGTCATTTTGATCCCAAAGTATTATTAACCTCAAAAACCATAATTTACACTCATTTTCAGTCTATTCTGAATACCTCACACCTCACAATATTATTTTTAGTCCTAAAATTTGCACCGAGGTCGCTGTGTGAGTAAGATAAGCGACCCTAGTGGCCGACACAAACACCGGGCCCATCTAGGAGTGTCACTGCAGTGTCACGCAGGATGTCCCTTCCAAAAAACCCTCCCCAAACAGCACATGACGCAAAGAAAAAAAGAGGCGCAATGAGGTAGCTGTGTGAGTAAGATTAGCGACCCTAGTGGCCGACACAAACACCGGGCCCATCTAGGAGTGGCACTGCAGTGTCACGCAGGATGGCCCTTCCAAAAAACCCTCCCCAAACAGCACATGACGCAAAGAAAAAAAGAGGCGCAATGAGGTAGCTGTGTGAGTAAGATTAGCGACCCTAGTGGCCGACACAAACACCGGGCCCATCTAGGAGTGGCACTGCAGTGTCACGCAGGATGTCCCTTCCAAAAAACCCTCCCCAAACAGCACATGACGCAAAGAAAAAAAGAGGCGCAATGAGGTAGCTGTGTGAGTAAGATTAGCGACCCTAGTGGCCGACACAAACACCGGGCCCATCTAGGAGTGGCACTGCAGTGTCACGCAGGATGTCCCTTCCAAAAAACCCTCCCCAATCAGCACATGATGCAAAGAAAAAGAAAAGAAAAAAGAGGTGCAAGATGGAATTGTCCTTGGGCCCTCCCACCCACCCTTATGTTGTATAAACAAAACAGGACATGCACACTTTAACCAACCCATCATTTCAGTGACAGGGTCTGCCACACGACTGTGACTGATATGACGGGTTGGTTTGGACCCCCCCCAAAAAAGAAGCAATTAATCTCTCCTTGCACAAACTGGCTCTACAGAGGCAAGATGTCCACCTCATCTTCACCCTCCGATATATCACCGTGTACATCCCCCTCCTCACAGATTATCAATTCGTCCCCACTGGAATCCACCATCTCAGCTCCCTGTGTACTTTGTGGAGGCAATTGCTGCTGGTCAATGTCTCCGCGGAGGAATTGATTATAATTCATTTTAATGAACATCATCTTCTCCACATTTTCTGGATGTAACCTCGTACGCCGATTGCTGACAAGGTGAGCGGCGGCACTAAACACTCTTTCGGAGTACACACTTGTGGGAGGGCAACTTAGGTAGAATAAAGCCAGTTTGTGCAAGGGCCTCCAAATTGCCTCTTTTTCCTGCCAGTATAAGTACGGACTGTGTGACGTGCCTACTTGGATGCGGTCACTCATATAATCCTCCACCATTCTATCAATGTTGAGAGAATCATATGCAGTGACAGTAGACGACATGTCCGTAATCGTTGTCAGGTCCTTCAGTCCGGACCAGATGTCAGCATCAGCTGTCGCTCCAGACTGCCCTGCATCACCGCCAGCGGGTGGGCTCGGAATTCTGAGCCTTTTCCTCGCACCCCCAGTTGCGGGAGAATGTGAAGGAGGAGATGTTGACAGGTCGCGTTCCGCTTGACTTGACAATTTTGTCACCAGCAGGTCTTTCAACCCCAGCAGACCTGTGTCTGCCGGAAAGAGAGATCCAAGGTAGGCTTTAAATCTAGGATCGAGCACGGTGGCCAAAATGTAGTGCTCTGATTTCAACAGATTGACCACCCGTGAATCCTTGTTAAGCGAATTAAGGGCTGCATCCACAAGTCCCACATGCCTAGCGGAATCGCTCCCTTTTAGCTCCTTCTTCAATGCCTCCAGCTTCTTCTGCAAAAGCCTGATGAGGGGAATGACCTGACTCAGGCTGGCAGTGTCTGAACTGACTTCACGTGTGGCAAGTTCAAAGGGCATCAGAACCTTGCACAACGTTGAAATCATTCTCCACTGCACTTGAGACAGGTGCATTCCACCTCCTATATCGTGCTCAATTGTATAGGCTTGAATGGCCTTTTGCTGCTCCTCCAACCTCTGAAGCATATAGAGGGTTGAATTCCACCTCGTTACCACTTCTTGCTTCAGATGATGGCAGGGCAGGTTCAGTAGTTTTTGGTGGTGCTCCAGTCTTCTGTACGTGGTGCCTGTACGCCGAAAGTGTCCCGCAATTTTTCTGGCCACCGACAGCATCTCTTGCACGCCCCTGTCGTTTTTTAAAAAATTCTGCACCACCAAATTCAAGGTATGTGCAAAACATGGGACGTGCTGGAATTTGCCCATATTTAATGCACACACAATATTGCTGGCGTTGTCCGATGCCACAAATCCACAGGAGAGTCCAATTGGGGTAAGCCATTCCGCGATGATCTTCCTCAGTTGCCGTAAGAGGTTTTCAGCTGTGTGCGTATTCTGGAAAGCGGTGATACAAAGCGTAGCCTGCCTAGGAAAGAGTTGGCGTTTGCGAGATGCTGCTACTGGTGCCGCCGCTGCTGTTCTTGCGGCGGGAGTCCATACATCTACCCAGTGGGCTGTCACAGTCATATAGTCCTGACCCTGCCCTGCTCCACTTGTCCACATGTCCGTGGTTAAGTGGACATTGGGTACAACTGCATTTTTTAGGACACTGGTGAGTCTTTTTCTGACGTCCGTGTACATTCTCGGTATCGCCTGCCTAGAGAAGTGGAACCTAGATGGTATTTGGTAACGGGGGCACACTGCCTCAATAAATTGTCTAGTTCCCTGTGAACTAACGGCGGATACCGGACGCACGTCTAACACCAACATAGTTGTCAAGGACTCAGTTATCCGCTTTGCAGTAGGATGACTGCTGTGATATTTCATCTTCCTCGCAAAGGACTGTTGAACAGTCAATTGCTTACTGGAAGTAGTACAAGTGGGCTTACGACTTCCCCTCTGGGATGACCATCGACTCCCAGCGGCAACAACAGCAGCGCCAGCAGCAGTAGGCGTTACACGCAAGGATGCATCGGAGGAATCCCAGGCAGGAGAGGACTCGTCAGAATTGCCAGTGACATGGCCTGCAGGACTATTGGCATTCCTGGGGAAGGAGGAAATTGACACTGAGGGAGTTGGTGGGGTGGTTTGCGTGAGCTTGGTTACAAGAGGAAGGGATTTACTGGTCAGTGGACTGCTTCCGCTGTCACCCAAAGTTTTTGAACTTGTCACTGACTTATTATGAATGCGCTGCAGGTGACGTATAAGGGAGGATGTTCCGAGGTGGTTAACGTCCTTACCCCTACTTATTACAGCTTGACAAAGGGAACACACGGCTTGACACCTGTTGTCCGCATTTCTGGTGAAATACCTCCACACCGAAGAGCTGATTTTTTTGGTATTTTCACCTGGCATGTCAACGGCCATATTCCTCCCACGGACAACAGGTGTCTCCCCGGGTGCCTGACTTAAACAAACCACCTCACCATCAGAATCCTCCTGGTCAATTTCCTCCCCAGCGCCAGCAACACCCATATCCTCCTCATCCTGGTGTACTTCAACACTGACATCTTCAATCTGACTATCAGGAACTGGACTGCGGGTGCTCCTTCCAGCACTTGCAGGGGGCGTGCAAATGGTGGAAGGCGCATGCTCTTCACGTCCAGTGTTGGGAAGGTCAGGCATCGCAACCGACACAATTGGACTCTCCTTGTGGATTTGGGATTTCGAAGAATGCACAGTTCTTTGCTGTGCTGCTTTTGCCAGCTTGAGTCTTTTCATTTTTCTAGCGAGAGGCTGAGTGCTTCCATCCTCATGTGAAGCTGAACCACTAGCCATGAACATAGGCCAGGGCCTCAGCCGTTCCTTGCCACTCCGTGTGGTAAATGGCATATTGGCAAGTTTACGCTTCTCCTCCGACAATTTTATTTTAGGTTTTGGAGTCCTTTTTTTACTGATATTTGGTGTTTTGGATTTGACATGCTCTGTACTATGACATTGGGCATCGGCCTTGGCAGACGACGTTGCTGGCATTTCATCGTCTCGGCCATGACTAGTGGCAGCAGCTTCAGCACGAGGTGGAAGTGGATCTTGATCTTTCCCTAATTTTGGAACCTCAGCATTTTTGTTCTCCATATTTTAATAGGCACAACTAAAAGGCACCTCAGGTAAACAATGGAGATGGATGGATTGGATACTAGTATACAATTATGGACGGGCTGCCGAGTGCCGACACAGAGGTAGCCACAGCCGTGAACTACCGCACTGTACTGTGTCTGCTGCTAATATATAGACTGGTTGATAAAGAGATAGTATACTCGTAACTAGTATGTATGTATAAAGAAAGAAAAAAAAACCACGGTTAGGTGGTATATACAATTATGGACGGGCTGCCGAGTGCCGACACAGAGGTAGCCACAGCCGTGAACTACCGCACTGTACTGTGTCTGCTGCTAATATATAGACTGGTTGATAAAGAGATAGTATACTCGTAACTAGTATGTATGTATAAAGAAAGAAAAAAAAACCACGGTTAGGTGGTATATACAATTATGGACGGGCTGCCGAGTGCCGACACAGAGGTAGCCACAGCCGTGAACTACCGCACTGTACTGTGTCTGCTGCTAATATATAGACTGGTTGATAAAGAGATAGTATACTCGTAACTAGTATGTATGTATAAAGAAAGAAAAAAAAACCACGGTTAGGTGGTATATACAATTATGGACGGGCTGCCGAGTGCCGACACAGAGGTAGCCACAGCCGTGAACTACCGCACTGTACTGTGTCTGCTGCTAATATATAGACTGGTTGATAAAGAGATAGTATACTCGTAACTAGTATGTATGTATAAAGAAAGAAAAAAAAACCACGGTTAGGTGGTATATACAATTATGGACGGGCTGCCGAGTGCCGACACAGAGGTAGCCACAGCCGTGAACTACCGCACTGTACTGTGTCTGCTGCTAATATATAGACTGGTTGATAAAGAGATAGTATACTCGTAACTAGTATGTATGTATAAAGAAAGAAAAAAAAACCACGGTTAGGTGGTATATACAATTATGGACGGGCTGCCGAGTGCCGACACAGAGGTAGCCACAGCCGTGAACTACCGCACTGTACTGTGTCTGCTGCTAATATATAGACTGGTTGATAAAGAGATAGTATACCCGTAACTAGTATGTATGTATAAAGAAAGAAAAAAAAACCACGGTTAGGTGGTATATACAATTATGGACGGGCTGCCGAGTGCCGACACAGAGGTAGCCACAGCCGTGAACTACCGCACTGTACTGTGTCTGCTGCTAATATATAGACTGGTTGATAAAGAGATAGTATACTCGTAACTAGTATGTATGTATAAAGAAAGAAAAAAAAACCACGGTTAGGTGGTATATACAATTATGGACGGGCTGCCGAGTGCCGACACAGAGGTAGCCACAGCCGTGAACTACCGCACTGTACTGTGTCTGCTGCTAATATATAGACTGGTTGATAAAGAGATAGTATACTCGTAACTAGTATGTATGTATAAAGAAAGAAAAAAAAACCACGGTTAGGTGGTATATACAATTATGGACGGGCTGCCGAGTGCCGACACAGAGGTAGCCACAGCCGTGAACTACCGCACTGTACTGTGTCTGCTGCTAATATATAGACTGGTTGATAAAGAGATAGTATACTCGTAACTAGTATGTATGTATAAAGAAAGAAAAAAAAAACACTGTTAGGTGGTATATACAATTATGGACGGGCTGCCGAGTGCCGACACAGAGGTAGCCACAGCCATGAACTACCGCACTGTACTGTGTCTGCTGCTAATATAGACTGGTTGATAAAGAGATAGTATACTCGTAACTAGTATGTATGTATAAAGAAAGAAAAAAAAACCACGGTTAGGTGGTATATACAATTATGGACGGGCTGCCGAGTGCCGACACAGAGGTAGCCACAGCCGTGAACTACCGCACTGTACTGTGTCTGCTGCTAATATATAGACTGGTTGATAAAGAGATAGTATACTCGTAACTAGTATGTATGTATAAAGAAAGAAAAAAAAACCACGGTTAGGTGGTATATACAATTATGGACGGGCTGCCGAGTGCCGACACAGAGGTAGCCACAGCCGTGAACTACCGCACTGTACTGTGTCTGCTGCTAATATAGACTGGTTGATAAAGAGATAGTATACTCGTAACTAGTATGTATGTATAAAGAAAGAAAAAAAAACCACGGTTAGGTGGTATATACAATTATGGACGGGCTGCCGAGTGCCGACACAGAGGTAGCCACCGCCGTGAACTACCGCACTGTACTGTGTCTGCTGCTAATATATAGACTGGTTGATAAAGAGATAGTATACTCGTAACTAGTATGTATGTATAAAGAAAGAAAAAAAAACCACGGTTAGGTGGTATATACAATTATGGACGGGCTGCCGAGTGCCGACACAGAGGTAGCCACAGCCGTGAACTACCGCACTGTACTGTGTCTGCTGCTAATATAGACTGGTTGATAAAGAGATAGTATACTCGTAACTAGTATGTATGTATAAAGAAAGAAAAAAAAACCACGGTTAGGTGGTATATACAATTATGGACGGGCTGCCGAGTGCCGACACAGAGGTAGCCACAGCCGTGAACTACCGCACTGTACTGTGTCTGCTGCTAATATAGACTGGTTGATAAAGAGATAGTATACTACTAATATTATATATACTGGTGGTCAAGTCACTGGTCACTAGTCACACTGGCAGTGGCACTCCTGCAGCAAAAGTGTGCACTGTTTAATTTTAATATAATATTATGTACTCCTGGCTCCTGCTATAACCTATAACTGGCACTGCAGTAGTGCTCCCCAGTCTCCCCCACAATTATAAGCTGTGTGAGCTGAGCAGTCAGACAGATATATAATATATATAGTAGAGATGAGCGGGTTCGGTTTCTCTGAATCCGAACCCGCCAGAACTTCATGTTTTTTTTCACGGGTCCGAGCGACTCGGATCTTCCCGCCTTGCTCGGTTAACCCGAGCGCGCCCGAACGTCATCATGACGCTGTCGGATTCTCGCGAGGCTCGGATTCTATCGCGAGACTCGGATTCTATATAAGGAGCCGCGCGTCGCCGCCATTTTCACACGTGCATTGAGATTGATAGGGAGAGGACGTGGCTGGCGTCCTCTCCGTTTAGAATAGATTAGAGAGACACTTGATTTACTAATTTTGGGGAGCATTAGGAGTACTCAGTACAGTGCAGAGTTTTGCTGATAGTGACCAGTGACCACCAGTTTTATTTATAATCCGTTCTCTGCCTGAAAAAAGCGATACACAGCACACAGTGACTCAGTCACATACCATATCTGTGTGCACTGCTCAGGCTCAGGCCAGTGTGCTGCATCATCTATTATCTATATATAATATTATATATATCTGTCTGACTGCTCAGCTCACACAGCTTATAATTGTGGGGGAGACTGGGGAGCACTACTGCAGTGCCAGTTATAGGTTATAGCAGGAGCCAGGAGTACATAATATATTATATAGTGAGTGACCACCAGACACACAGTGCAGTTTATTTAATATATCCGTTCTCTGCCTGAAAAAAGCGATACACACAGTGACTCAGTCAGTCACATACCATATCTGTGTGCACTGCTCAGGCTCAGGCCAGTGTGCTGCATCATCTATATATATTATATATCTGTCTGACTGCTCAGCTCACACAGCTTATAATTGTGGGGGAGACTGGGGAGCACTACTGCAGTGCCAGTTATAGGTTATAGCAGGAGCCAGGAGTACATAATATTATATTAAAATTAAACAGTGCACACTTTTGCTGCAGGAGTGCCACTGCCAGTGTGACTAGTGACCAGTGACCTGACCACCAGTATATATAATATTAGTAGTATACTATCTCTTTATCAACCAGTCTATATTAGCAGCAGACACAGTACAGTGCGGTAGTTCACGGCTGTGGCTACCTCTGTGTCGGCACTCAGCAGCCCGTCCATAATTGTATATACCACCTAACCGTGGTTTTTTTTTCTTTCTTTATACATACATACTAGTTACGAGTATACTATCTCTTTATCAACCAGTCTATATATTAGCAGCAGACACAGTACAGTGCGGTAGTTCACGGCTGTGGCTACCTCTGTGTCGGCACTCGGCAGCCCGTCCATAATTGTATATACCACCTAACCGTGGTTTTTTTTTCTTTCTTTATACATACATACTAGTTACGAGTATACTATCTCTTTATCAACCAGTCTATATATTAGCAGCAGACACAGTACAGTGCGGTAGTTCACGGCTGTGGCTACCTCTGTGTCGGCACTCGGCAGCCCGTCCATAATTGTATATACCACCTAACCGTGGTTTTTTTTTCTTTCTTTATACATACATACTAGTTACGAGTATACTATCTCTTTATCAACCAGTCTATATATTAGCAGCAGACACAGTACAGTGCGGTAGTTCACGGCTGTGGCTACCTCTGTGTCGGCACTCGGCAGCCCGTCCATAATTGTATACTAGTATCCAATCCATCCATCTCCATTGTTTACCTGAGGTGCCTTTTAGTTGTGCCTATTAAAATATGGAGAACAAAAATGTTGAGGTTCCAAAATTAGGGAAAGATCAAGATCCACTTCCACCTCGTGCTGAAGCTGCTGCCACTAGTCATGGCCGAGACGATGAAATGCCAGCAACGTCGTCTGCCAAGGCCGATGCCCAATGTCATAGTACAGAGCATGTCAAATCCAAAACACCAAATATCAGTAAAAAAAGGACTCCAAAACCTAAAATAAAATTGTCGGAGGAGAAGCGTAAACTTGCCAATATGCCATTTACCACACGGAGTGGCAAGGAACGGCTGAGGCCCTGGCCTATGTTCATGGCTAGTGGTTCAGCTTCACATGAGGATGGAAGCACTCAGCCTCTCGCTAGAAAAATGAAAAGACTCAAGCTGGCAAAAGCAGCACAGCAAAGAACTGTGCATTCTTCGAAATCCCAAATCCACAAGGAGAGTCCAATTGTGTCGGTTGCGATGCCTGACCTTCCCAACACTGGACGTGAAGAGCATGCGCCTTCCACCATTTGCACGCCCCCTGCAAGTGCTGGAAGGAGCACCCGCAGTCCAGTTCCTGATAGTCAGATTGAAGATGTCAGTGTTGAAGTACACCAGGACACCAGGATGAGGAGGATATGGGTGTTGCTGGCGCTGGGGAGGAAATTGAATAGGAGGATTCTGATGGTGAGGTGGTTTGTTTAAGTCAGGCACCCGGGGAGACACCTGTTGTCCGTGGGAGGAATATGGCCGTTGACATGCCAGGTGAAAATACCAAAAAAATCAGCTCTTCGGTGTGGAGGTATTTCACCAGAAATGCGGACAACAGGTGTCAAGCCGTGTGTTCCCTTTGTCAAGCTGTAATAAGTAGGGGTAAGGACGTTAACCACCTCGGAACATCCTCCCTTATACGTCACCTGCAGCGCATTCATAATAAGTCAGTGACAAGTTCAAAAACTTTGGGTGACAGCGGAAGCAGTCCACTGACCAGTAAATCCCTTCCTCTTGTAACCAAGCTCACGCAAACCACCCCACCAACTCCCTCAGTGTCAATTTCCTCCTTCCCCAGGAATGCCAATAGTCCTGCAGGCCATGTCACTGGCAATTCTGACGAGTCCTCTCCTGCCTGGGATTCCTCCGATGCATCCTTGCGTGTAACGCCTACTGCTGCTGGCGCTGCTGTTGTTGCCGCTGGGAGTCGATGGTCATCCCAGAGGGGAAGTCGTAAGCCCACTTGTACTACTTCCAGTAAGCAATTGACTGTTCAACAGTCCTTTGCGAGGAAGATGAAATATCACAGCAGTCATCCTACTGCAAAGCGGATAACTGAGTCCTTGACAACTATGTTGGTGTTAGACGTGCGTCCGGTATCCGCCGTTAGTTCACAGGGAACTAGACAATTTATTGAGGCAGTGTGCCCCCGTTACCAAATACCATCTAGGTTCCACTTCTCTAGGCAGGCGATACCGAGAATGTACACGGACGTCAGAAAAAGACTCACCAGTGTCCTAAAAAATGCAGTTGTACCCAATGTCCACTTAACCACGGACATGTGGACAAGTGGAGCAGGGCAGGGTCAGGACTATATGACTGTGACAGCCCACTGGGTAGATGTATGGACTCCCGCCGCAAGAACAGCAGCGGCGGCACCAGTAGCAGCATCTCGCAAACGCCAACTCTTTCCTAGGCAGGCTACGCTTTGTATCACCGCTTTCCAGAATACGCACACAGCTGAAAACCTCTTACGGCAACTGAGGAAGATCATCGCGGAATGGCTTACCCCAATTGGACTCTCCTGTGGATTTGTGGCATCGGACAACGCCAGCAATATTGTGTGTGCATTAAATATGGGCAAATTCCAGCACGTCCCATGTTTTGCACATACCTTGAATTTGGTGGTGCAGAATTTTTTAAAAAAACGACAGGGGCGTGCAAGAGATGCTGTCGGTGGCCAGAAAAATTGCGGGACACTTTCGGCGTACAGGCACCACGTACAGAAGACTGGAGCACCACCAAAAACTACTGAACCTGCCCTGCCATCATCTGAAGCAAGAAGTGGTAACGAGGTGGAATTCAACCCTCTATATGCTTCAGAGGTTGGAGGAGCAGCAAAAGGCCATTCAAGCCTATACAATTGAGCACGATATAGTAGGTGGAATGCACCTGTCTCAAGTGCAGTGGAGAATGATTTCAACGTTGTGCAAGGTTCTGATGCCCTTTGAACTTGCCACACGTGAAGTCAGTTCAGACACTGCCAGCCTGAGTCAGGTCATTCCCCTCATCAGGCTTTTGCAGAAGAAGCTGGAGGCATTGAAGAAGGAGCTAAAAGGGAGCGATTCCGCTAGGCATGTGGGACTTGTGGATGCAGCCCTTAATTCGCTTAACAAGGATTCACGGGTGGTCAATCTGTTGAAATCAGAGCACTACATTTTGGCCACCGTGCTCGATCCTAGATTTAAAGCCTACCTTGGATCTCTCTTTCCGGCAGACACAGGTCTGCTGGGGTTGAAAGACCTGCTGGTGACAAAATTGTCAAGTCAAGCGGAACGCGACCTGTCAACATCTCCTCCTTCACATTCTCCCGCAACTGGGGGTGCGAGGAAAAGGCTCAGAATTCCGAGCCCACCCGCTGGCGGTGATGCAGGGCAGTCTGGAGCGACTGCTGATGCTGACATCTGGTCCGGACTGAAGGACCTGACAACGATTACGGACATGTCGTCTACTGTCACTGCATATGATTCTCTCAACATTGATAGAATGGTGGAGGATTATATGAGTGACCGCATCCAAGTAGGCACGTCACACAGTCCGTACTTATACTGGCAGGAAAAAGAGGCAATTTGGAGGCCCTTGCACAAACTGGCTTTATTCTACCTAAGTTGCCCTCCCACAAGTGTGTACTCCGAAAGAGTGTTTAGTGCCGCCGCTCACCTTGTCAGCAATCGGCGTACGAGGTTACATCCAGAAAATGTGGAGAAGATGATGTTCATTAAAATGAATTATAATCAATTCCTCCGCGGAGACATTGACCAGCAGCAATTGCCTCCACAAAGTACACAGGGAGCTGAGATGGTGGATTCCAGTGGGGACGAATTGATAATCTGTGAGGAGGGGGATGTACACGGTGATATATCGGAGGGTGAAGATGAGGTGGACATCTTGCCTCTGTAGAGCCAGTTTGTGCAAGGAGAGATTAATTGCTTCTTTTTTGGGGGGGGGTCCAAACCAACCCGTCATATCAGTCACAGTCGTGTGGCAGACCCTGTCACTGAAATGATGGGTTGGTTAAAGTGTGCATGTCCTGTTTTGTTTATACAACATAAGGGTGGGTGGGAGGGCCCAAGGACAATTCCATCTTGCACCTCTTTTTTCTTTTCTTTTTCTTTGCATCATGTGCTGATTGGGGAGGGTTTTTTGGAAGGGACATCCTGCGTGACACTGCAGTGCCACTCCTAGATGGGCCCGGTGTTTGTGTCGGCCACTAGGGTCGCTAATCTTACTCACACAGTCAGCTACCTCATTGCGCCTCTTTTTTTCTTTGCGTCATGTGCTGTTTGGGGAGGGTTTTTTGGAAGGGACATCCTGCGTGACACTGCAGTGCCACTCCTAGATGGGCCCGGTGTTTGTGTCGGCCACTAGGGTCGCTAATCTTACTCACACAGCTACCTCATTGCGCCTCTTTTTTTCTTTGCGTCATGTGCTGTTTGGGGAGGGTTTTTTGGAAGGGACATCCTGCGTGACACTGCAGTGCCACTCCTAGATGGGCCCGGTGTTTGTGTCGGCCACTAGGGTCGCTAATCTTACTCACACAGCTACCTCATTGCGCCTCTTTTTTTCTTTGCGTCATGTGCTGTTTGGGGAGGGTTTTTTGGAAGGGCCATCCTGCGTGACACTGCAGTGCCACTCCTAGATGGGCCCGGTGTTTGTGTCGGCCACTAGGGTCGCTAATCTTACTCACACAGCTACCTCATTGCGCCTCTTTTTTTCTTTGCGTCATGTGCTGTTTGGGGAGGGTTTTTTGGAAGGGACATCCTGCGTGACACTGCAGTGCCACTCCTAGATGGGCCCGGTGTTTGTGTCGGCCACTAGGGTCGCTTATCTTACTCACACAGCGACCTCGGTGCAAATTTTAGGACTAAAAATAATATTGTGAGGTGTGAGGTATTCAGAATAGACTGAAAATGAGTGTAAATTATGGTTTTTGAGGTTAATAATACTTTGGGATCAAAATGACCCCCAAATTCTATGATTTAAGCTGTTTTTTAGTGTTTTTTGAAAAAAACACCCGAATCCAAAACACACCCGAATCCGACAAAAAAAATTCGGTGAGGTTTTGCCAAAACGCGTTCGAACCCAAAACACGGCCGCGGAACCGAACCCAAAACCAAAACACAAAACCCGAAAAATTTCAGGCGCTCATCTCTAATATATAGATGATGCAGCACACTGGCCTGAGCCTGAGCAGTGCACACAGATATGGTATGTGACTGACTGAGTCACTGTGTGTATCGCTTTTTTCAGGCAGAGAACGGATATATTAAATAAACTGCACTGTGTGTCTGGTGGTCACTCACTATATAATATATTATGTACTCCTGGCTCCTGCTATAACCTATAACTGGCACTGCAGTAGTGCTCCCCAGTCTCCCCCACAATTATAAGCTGTGTGAGCTGAGCAGTCAGACAGATATATATAATATTATATATAGATAATAGATGATGCAGCACACTGGCCTGAGCCTGAGCAGTGCACACAGATATGGTATGTGACTGAGTCACTGTGTGCTGTGTATCGCTTTTTTCAGGCAGAGAACGGATTATAAAGTAAACTGCACTGTCCTCACTAGTAAACTCTCTCCACTCAGTCTCTACACTTCTACAGTAACAGTACTCCTCCTAGTCAGCTCCAGTAAATCTCTCTCAGTCTCTTATAATCTAAATGGAGAGGACGCCAGCCACGTCCTCTCCCTATCAATCTCAATGCACGTGTGAAAATGGCGGCGACGCGCGGCTCCTTATATAGAATCCGAGTCTCGCGATAGAATCCGAGCCTCGCGAGAATCCGACAGCGTCATGATGACGTTCGGGCGCGCTCGGGTTAACCGAGCAAGGCGGGAAGATCCGAGTCGCTCGGACCCGTGAAAAAAAACATGAAGTTCTGGCGGGTTCGGATTCAGAGAAACCGAACCCGCTCATCTCTAATTCTAATGGGGAGGGGCAGACAGACAGGACAGTGAGCATGGAACAGGGGGTTAGGATGACAGATGGTTGGGTTTGATGAAGAAGTGGGATTTGATTGAACACCCATTTGGAGTTTTGTAGGTATTATAGGAAAAGGTTAAGAATTCCAGGTATGAAGCAGCATGGGCAAAATCTTAGAGGCAGGAGTGGTAAGAAGTTATCAGGAGAGCCAATATGCATTTGTGGAGCAAAGAAGGCGTGCGGGAGTGTGAAGGAATATGAAGTAATAGATGTAAACGCATACACACGTACCAATTGTCCACCCAATGTGTTGTGCCTGACATTACAACTGGGCAGGCATTTAAATGTGTCAGCCCAGTGTAGATGTCAGTTACCAGCGGTCCCTGCTACAAGTATACGGGTGGTCGGCAGACTGCCTGTACGCGCAGCCAGTAGGCCCAATTTACAGATGTGTTCACACATTCTTGATTAAAACAGCACCATGGCATTCCCGAATGCACACCGCCACAAACCCTTTCTTATGCTAATAATCGCGAGTCACACACCCCGTGATTGCAGCCGCGTACGTACCATATAACTTTGGGTAGTGGGAGCATACCTTCCCACTACCCTTGCTCACAAAATGCTGCCGCGTCGCCTCACACTACACACAGCAGCAGGAGAGTCTTACTCCCGTTGCCCGTTAACGCACGCTGGTTCCTTCAATTATTTGCACGCATGATGCGTTCACATTGCAGGCAGTGCTGTATTTGCATATATATTGCCCATTGGCTGTGCTGCACAGCTGATGCAATATGTCTGTGAAAAAGTTTGTTCACAGACATATTGGGGGGAATATAACCACCACAAGCTTATATTGGCCAGTGTGTACCGGGGATGTAATTATGATCCCGGCGGTCAGCATACCGATGCTGGGATCCCAGCCGCCAGAATGCCGGAAGGGGGCCCAGGACTATTTCCACTCGTGGGTGTCCACAACACCCATAGAGTGGGAATAGAACCTGTGGCAAGCCCACACTTGCCCCTCTGTCAGCATTCTGGCGGCCAGGATCCCAGTGTCAGTATGCTGACCGCCGGGATCCCAACCACCGGTCACTCATTCCAAACCCAGCTTAAGTAAGTGTAAGAAGCTTGATTTGGGTTCTGAAGGGGAAGGAAAGCCACTGTAGGGCTTGTAGTTGAGAGGAGGCAGACGTACATTTGGAGAGAAAGATTGGCCTTGTGGCCACATTGAGGACAGATTGGGTTGAAGAGAGCTGGGAGTCGGGGAGACCAGATAGGAGATTACAGTAGTCCAATATGGAGATGACCAGTGAGTGGATGGAAATGGTAGGACTTTCAAAGAACCTGAATGTGTGGTTTGAAGGAGAGGGAGGAGTCAAGGATAAATCCAAGTGCACTTGGGGGCTAGAGGAGATGGTTGTGCCATCAACAGACAATGAAATTGTGTGAGTGAGGTTATGTAGGTGGGTGGGAAAATGATCAGCTTAGTTTTAGACATGCTAAATTTAAGAAAGTGCTGGAATATCCAGAAAGAGATAGTAGAAAGACATTTGGAGATACGAGTGAGGAGAGTGGGGGAGAGGTCAGGTGGGGAAAGGTAGAATATAATCAGCATAGAGATGATATTGGAGAATAAGAGAGTAGAGGACGTATAGGTGGAGAATAGGAGAGGTCAAAGAAAAGAACATTGGGGAACACTAACTGTTAGTGAAAGTGTGTGTGTGGGGGGGGGGGTGGGGGGGGGGGGAGTCATGAAGCGAGACAGAGGAGGAATGGTCAGAGAGTTAGCAGGGCAGCCAGGGGAGGTCAGTATCAGAAAGACCAAGTGAATGAAAGATCTGCTGGAGGAGAGGGTGGCCCACAGTGTCAAAAGCAGCAGAGGGGTCAAGGATAATGAGCAGAGAGTAGTGGCCCTTGGATTTGGCAGCAAGGAGGTCATTGCTGACTTTTCTGAGAGCAGTTTCAGTGGAATGGAGAGGCATAAAGCCAGACTGAAATGGGTCAAACAGGGAGTTGGAAGAAATAAAGGCAATAAGGCAGTTGTAGACAATATGCTCAAGGAGTTTGGAGGCAAAAGGGGGAAAGATGGGACAGTAGTTGGAGAGAGTGTTAGAATCAAGAATACATTTTTTAAGAATGGTTGAGTCAAGGGCATAATTAAATGTAGAGGACACACTGCATTATGTGAGGGAGAGATTGTGGAGGTTGTCAAGATAGGTAAACCTGGTCTGAGAGGGAAACGACAGCGATGTAGGATGAGAGCATAAATATGAAATGGAGTAAGTCTGCCTTGGAGCATGATTTCCTCCATGTCACTCTGTGATTCGTTAACACTTTTGCAGGTATATGGTGCATTTAGAATGTCAGCGTTGAGGTGGGGATCTTCGAGGGTGAATAGTGATTGCCAGAGCAACATGGTCAGTAGCAGAAACATAGAAAAATAGAATTTGACTGCAAATAATAACCACTTGGCCCATCTTGTATGACCTTTTTTTTTATCCTTTAGGCAACCTCAAACCTCTTTGATCCTTAGTTCTTTGTCAGAATATTCATATGCCTATCTCAACCTTGTTTAAATTGCTTTACTGTCTTAGCCTCTATCACCTCTGATGGGAGGCTATTCCACATATCCATGACCCATTCTGAGAAGTGATTTTTCCTTAAATTTCCCCTGAACCTGCCTCCCTCCAGTTTCAGTGTATGTCCTCGAGTTCTAATATTTCTCTTCCTTTGAATAATGTTTCCCTCCTGTACTTTGTTAAAACCTTTGGTATATTTGATAGTTTCTATCATGTCCCCCCTTTCCCTTACATAGTAACATAGTATCTAAGGTTGAAAAAAGACAATTGTCCATCGAGTTCAACCTATTTGTGGTCTCCTATGCATGATTATTTTGTATAAAATTTTGACTGAAGTTGATGACTGCCGTTACGTTTTACCCCTCTTTTTTATAATAACCATAGTGCATGACTATGCACCGTAACCCTGGATATCCTTATCCATTAGGAATTTATCTAACCCATTCTTAAAGGTGTTGACTGACTCGGCCATTACAACTCCCTCAGGCAGGGAATTCCAAACACGTATCGTCCTTACCGTAAAAAAGCCTTTACGCCGTATTGTGCGGAATCTCCTCTCCTCTAACCTGAGCGAGTGTCCATGAGTTCTCTGTGTTGCTCTAACCAAAAATAGGTCCTGCGCAAGATCTGTATATTGTCCCCTTAGAAATTTGTAAATGTTGATCATGTCCCCTCTTAATCTCCTCTTTTCCAGTGTAAACATGCCTAGTCTTACAAGTCTTTCCTCGTATTCCAGCGTCTCCATACCCTTAATTAGTTTGGTCGCCCGCCTTTGAACCTTTTCTAGCTCCAGGATATTTTTTTTGTAGTAAGGTGCCCAGAATTGTACACAGTATTCAAGGTGTGGCCTCACAAGTGATTTATATAACGGGAGTATAATACTCTCGTCCCTAGCATCAATTCCCCGTTTTATGCATGCTAATATCTTATTAGCGTTCTTTGCGGCAGTCCTACTTTGGGTACTACTGCTTAGTTTGCTATCTATGAGGACACCTAAGTCCTTTTCCAGTACAGAATCCCCTAATTTTACCCCATTTAGTAGGTAGGTGTTATTTTTGTTCTTGTTACCACAGTGCATTACCTTACACTTGTCTGTATTGAAGCGCATTCTCCATTTCGCTGCCCAAGCTTCTAATTTAACTAAGTCGTTCTGAAGCGACTCAGCATCCCCCTCCGCATTTATAACTTTACACAATTTGGTATCATCTGCAAAAATTGACACCATGCTCTCTAGACCTTCTGTTAGGTCGTAAATGAAAATATTGAACAATAGCGGTCCTAATACTGAGCCTTGCGGCACACCACTTAGCACTTCAGTCCAAGTTGAAAAAGATCCATTAACCACAACGCACTGCTCCCTATTATCTTACCAGTTTTTGACCCAAGTGCATATTGTGCTTCCTAGCCCTGATTCTTGTAGCTTGTAGATAAGTCTCATGTGTGGTACAGTGTCGAATGCTTTGGCAAAATCTAAAAAGATTACATCCACCTGTTTACCCTGATCTAGGTTTGCGCTTACTGTTTCATAAAAGCCAAGTAAGTTGGTTTGACAGGATCTGTCCTTCATAAACCCATGTTGATTCCTTTTAATTACCTTATTGACTTCAAGGAATTTCTGAATACTATCTCTTAGAATACCTTCCAATACTTTCCCCACTATAGATGTAAGACTAACTGGTCTATAATTACCTGGTTCAGCTTTACTTCCCTTTTTGAATTTAGGCACTACTTCCCCTATATGCCAGTCTTTGGGAACCATACCTGATATTACTGAATCCTTAAAGATCAAAAATAGCGGATTTGCAAGTTCAGAGTGAAGCACCATTAGAACCCTTGGGTGAATACCATCGGGACCTGGTGACTTATTAATCTTTAAATGTTTTAATCGGTCACAGACTACTTCCTCGCTTAAATAAGTACCTATCAGTGGGATATTCTCATTATTGAGATTATGTGTTAGTCCCTGATTTGGGTCCTCTCTAGTAAATACTGTTGAAAAAAAAACTCATTTAGTGTGTCCGCTATGTCATTATCATTTTTGCTAAAGACTCCCAACTTGTCTTTTAAAGGGCCTATACTCTCCTTCTTTAATCTCTTACTATTAATGTATTTAAATAATTTTTTGGGATTCGCTTTGCTTTCCTTTGCTACTAGTTTTTCAGTTTCTACTTTAGCCGCTCTTATTTCCTTTTTGCATATTTTGTTACATTCCTTATAGTGCTGAAATGACTCTGCTTCCCCGTCAGATTTGTATTTTTTTTATTTTTTTTAACAAGACTGATTTTTATTGGATTTTTAGAAGAGAAAGGCACAGTCGACATAAAAAACAACAACAACATAACAGATTGTTTGAGCCTTCAGTGAGGTGAGAACATTGGAATAGAAACATATACAAGCGTGGTCCAAACAATCTTAAACATATAAGAAATACAAGCAAATCACAGGGGGTGAGTAAAGGTAAAACATGCGGGAGGGAGGAAGAAGAAGAAAAAAAGGGGGGGGAGAGGGGTGAAATAGAGGGAGCACTGACAATTCGTCTGAGAAATCATGGGCAGAAGGCCTATCAGGCGCAGTATCAGAACAATGTGGATGGCGGTATAGCTACAGCAATAATAAGAACAGTAGAGTGAAGGCAGCATCAAAGAGTATGGGCAGAGAAGTCTTGGTAAAACAGGAAGTAACGGAAGAGTGGGGGAGCATTGCAAAAGGTTAGACAACAAAGAGGAAAAGAAGAAAAAGAATGGCTGAGGAAGGAGAGTGGAGCAACATAGGTCATGTATACTGATATTTAGACAGTTATTTAGACAACTTCCATAGAGGATTTTCAAAAGCTGAGGTTATCTGAGTTCGAGTGTCTAGGTCTAACGTTGACAGATAGGGACCCCATTTTCTATTAAACCCAGCAACACCAGAATATCCTGTAATGATAATAGATTTGCGATCAAAATATATATATTGCAACATAATTTTTAAAACTTCAGATAGAGAGGGGGTGGATCTAACAACCCAGTGTTTCAGAATCGTTTTTTTTTAAATCGTAAACAGCATGGTCAGCATAGGAAAGAGTGGTTTAACCCCAGGTATAGATTGCCACACAGAAAAATTTATGCAGAGGCAGGCCAGCGGATCTGGCCATAGAGAGATGTGGAAACGAGTATTGATGAACACGAATAATTTATTCCAAAAGCGCTGGATCCTAGTACAACTCCAGAGACAATGGTAGAATGAGGCTCTAACCCCTTTTCATTTAGGACATTTGTTGGAATCCAAGGGATCTACAGCGGTCCGGTCATAGGGAGGGAGATAAGCTCTATGTATAGTTTTAAGATGAACCTCCTGGAGGTATGCAGAGCTCAGTATGGACAGGGTGCGGTGATGATGATCTAGTAAAAGCTCGTAGGAGGTAATGTCGGAAATATCCGATTGCCAGGAGGCAGCTAGTTTTGGAAGGTATGGCGTGGAGGGTATGTTTACTAGGAGAATATAGGGGTGCTTAAGTTTGTAAGAGCAAGATTCCCATTGTTTCAAGACTTTTGCTAGCGGGGAGGAGGGGGTCATGTGAGAGGAACCAAGGTTAAGTGACGTAAGATAGTGCCTCAATTGGAGATACATGAAAAAGTGGGAAGAGGGTAGGGAGTACCTGTCTCTCAGCGTCGCGAACTGCGTAATGTGGCCACCCGGATCAAAAACCTGGGAAGCGGAGCACAGCCCCCTCTCCCGCCACTGAAGGAATAAAGTGTTGTGAAGGGAAGGAGGAAAAGAGGGATTTCCCTAGAAAGGTACATATGTGGAGGCAGTATGATCTAAGTTTTAATTTCTTATTTATTTTCACCCAACTGAGATAGGTGTCCCTAAATAGGGGATGTTCCATGATTGAGGAAGGGATCGAGGCCTTCTTCGTATGCAGAAGAGCACAAGGGGAAAAGGGTCTAAAGGCATTAGTGTCTAGAGCCAGGTCCGTATAAGTGCTCCTACCCAGTAGCCAGTCAGCGGCATATCGAAGGAAGACTGTGAGAGAATAGGATAGAAAATCGGGGACACCAAACCCACCCGCAGATCTGTCCATCACCAGCTTCGCAAAAGCCACCTTTGGTTTCTTTCCTTGCCAAATAAAACGGGTCATAGCTCTGCGGAGTCTGGTGTTGTCCAAGTCACGGAGGCTAAACGGGAGAGATTGCATAACGTAAAAGATCTTAGGGAAAATTACAGATTTGAGAACTGCAATCCGTCCCAACATGGAGAGGGGAAGGGTAGCCCAACCCTCCAGTTTAACGATCACAGCAGCGATGACCGAAGAAAAGTTCAACTCATAAATGCGTGAGAGATCACGTGGAATGCTAACTCCTAGATATTTGAAATTCGACTGAGTAAACGTGAAGGTGGTGGTTTGCGTGAGGGTGGAGAGCAAGGAAGAAGGAACATTCAGAGGGAGTAGTTCCGACTTGTCGACATTGATCTTATAGCCGGCCGTCACACCAAAATCTGAGATCAAGCGCAGAATTTCAGGGATAGACGAAAGTGGATCAGAGACAAACAAGAGCATATCATCTGCAAATAAGGCGACCTTAAGTTCAGTTGTGCCTACGAAAATACCAGTGTAAGAAGTAGAAAGTCTGAGAGCTATAGCTAAAGGTTCCAGAGCGATGTCAAAGAGGAGAGGGGAGAGGGGGCAGCCCTGCCTAGTACCCTTTTCAATAAAAAAGGGGTTGGAGAGGAAACCGTTACAAGAAATCTGGGTGGCCGGGGATGAGTAAAGAGTGCGGATAGCGTGAATAAAAGATTCTGGGAAGCCAAAGCGGCGTAGGGTAGCATAAAGGTGTGGCCATTCGACTAAGTCGAAGGCTTTCTCTGCGTCTAAGGAGAGGGTGGCATAGCCTGAGGGTGTTGAGCAGGAATGACAGGAATGTAGAGCCGCTATCACCTTCCTTACATTGACCACCGAATGCCTGCCGGCGATGAAGCCAGTCTGGTCAGGGTGGACGATGTGGGGGAGTATAAGATTGAGACGGTCGGCCAAAATTTTTGCATATAACTTATAATCTAAGTTCAGCAAAGATATTGGGTGATAGGAGCCAGGGAGTGATAGATCCCTTCCAGGCTTGGGAAGTAATTGAAGGATAGCTGAGTTAAAATGTGGAGGGGGAGTCCTAGCTAGCAACAAAGAATTGAAAACCTCAACTAGGATATAATCAAATTTGTGTTGAAGGAGTTTATAAAACTCCCCAGTGTAGCCATCAGGGCCTGGGGCTTTATGAGGTTTCAATTGTCCATTCGCTAGGCGGACTTCAGTTAGAGTGATCGGGGATAGAAGTTGAGAGGCCATATCTACTGAGAGGGCAGGAAAAGGCAGAGCCTCCAAGAAGGGGGGGAGGCCGAGGTGTGTCTCCAGAGGGGTGGGAGAGTGGGCGGACTGCAGAGGGGGAGTAGGAACAGGGGGAGGAGCTGGTGGTGTTTGTGAAGAAGTGCTTGGTAGAACAGACGTATAGAGCTGTGAATAATAGTTTTGCATAATCTGAGCGATCTGTTTGTTCGTGGAGGTCAGAGTTCCTTGTGGTGTGCGAAGAGGGTGAACAACCGCCGGGTAATATGTGCCACGTAACAGATTGGAGAGTAAACGTCCAGATTTGTTACCAAACCTGTGGAATTTGTGGTGGACAGAGAAGAGGTATCTCTCACCCATTTCCGACAAAAATTCGTCAAAATGAGTTTTGGATGTCAAGTAAGGATGTTTCGTGGCTGGGGAGGGAGAAGATTTATATGTCTGAAAAGACCAAGATAGAGTGTCTTGAAGTGTCAAGTATTGAGCCAAGTATTTCTTGTTGGAAGCTGCAGTGAAAGACAAGATTGCGCCCCTGAGCACGGCTTTTGCCGACATCCAGAACAGGAAAGGATTGGCCTTAATATGTTCAGAGTTGGTGATACAATAATCTTCCCAAGCAGCTTCCAAAAAGGATTTAAAAGTAGAAGAGCGGCAGAATCTGGAAGGGAATTTCCACAATTTGGTCGAATCCCTATCATCAGGGAAATAAGCAGTGAAGGTAACCAGGGCATGATCAGAGAGAGAGATGGGGGCAATGTTGCATTGAGTGACCCGGGGGAAAAGAGCATGAGAGATGAAGAAGTAGTCAATGCGGGAGAGAGAGCCATGCGCCGCCGAGAGACAGGTGTATTCCCTCTCTGTTGGGTTTAGGGCTCGCCAGAGGTCTATAACCTGGAGAGTAGATGAAAATAGAGGGATGCCTACTTTAGGGAGTGAAGAGTGGCGGGTCTCACGTGTAGATGATTTATCTAGCAGTGGAGAAGAGATTAAATTAAAGTCCCCTCCAATGAGAAGATTATCCCCCATGAAAGGGGTCAGAAGGGTGATTAACTGTCGGATGTAGGGCTTAGAGTAGGGAGGGGGGGCGTAGACATTAGCCAGGGTGAATTTCTTGCCTAGTAAATCGACGGAAACTATAACGAATCTACCTAAATCATCAGCAGTGACATTATGAATTTCATAAGGCAGAGAGCGTCGCACCAGAATAACTACACCACGGGCTCTGGAGTTGTAGGAGGAAGATGCCAACACAGACCATCCCAGCATCCTAATTTCAGGGTTTCAGATGGGGTCAGGTGAGTTTCCTGAAGGAATGCCACATCCACACCGTTTTTCTGTAAGTAAATCAGGAGCTTTCTCCTTTTCGCTGGGGAGTTAATGCCTCCAACGTTCCATGTGGCGTAGCGTAGATCAGGCATCCCTCAAGGAAACAGGGAGAAACAGGAAGAGTGGTTCAAAACACAGTGGGGCGAGGGCGGGAGCCTTCAGGGTGACCATATCGTGTGACTTTGCAATATCTAACCCATGTATAAAGTTAAAAACAGTGCCTAAAAGAGTAGGAGGGGGGAGCAAGGTAGTAAGGAGGAAGCAGGATGGAGGGAGAGGGGAGAAATGAACATAGGTGAGAAAGGGCAGACAGACGCTAGCGCCTGGTGTCAAACTTCCGTAACAGTATATAAACAGTAGTAAGACAAACAAAAAACACATCCGGCGGGGAGGGGTAGATCCGTCCCTACTCCCCAAAGTGCAACGTAGTATGAAAGAGGCCAGGAGACCTCCGCAGTACACCGCATGGTATAAAAATAGACATGACATGACATAAGAAATAACCTGTAAACGTAATAAACAGACTGATATATTATAAGCTAAGTGAAAGCACTCAAACTGAAAAGCCGAAGCTTAGCATATCAAAGTAGAGGGCATAAAGCATTATTCCGTGGAATCCGTGATGTCGGCATCCTTGGCTCGGGACAACTCCTGGAGATATGCCAATGCATCGGGGGGAGTGGAGAAGTCCTTAAAGGAAGTCCCATCATAAATGCGGAGTCTGGCAGGATACAGCAGGCCGAACTTGCGCCCTTCAGCGACTAGTCGAGAGCACACGGGAGAAGGATTTTCTAGCACGCGACAGCTCTGCAGAGTAGTCCTGGAAGATATGCAGTTTATGCCCTTCCCACAACAAGGATTTTGCCTTATGAGAGGCCGACCAAATCTCCATCTTGTGCAAGTAATTTAAGCAGCGGAACAGGGTAACGCGGGGTCTCGGCCTGTTAGGGGTCGGTGTCGGACCCACCCTATGGACCCTCTCTATAACCATGTCCTGGAAAACTGCCTCTATGCCTAGGAGCGAGGGGAGGGTGTTGCGGACAAAATGGGCCAGAGCAGGCCCCTTGATAGATTCGGACAGACCAACCAGCCTAATGTTGTTATGACGTGATCTGTTTTCGATGTCGTCAATCTTGTTCCATAGCTGGTAGTTATCATTAGAAAGACGCTTCACTGTGTGCTGCAGACCCTCAACGTCGTGGGAGACTATATTGATTTGTTGCTCTGTAGCAGAGACCCTGTGTGTGAGGTGTTGGAGTTGGCTGGTAATGTCAGCCACAGCCTTAGATAGGAGAGGAGTCATAGTGGCTGTAATGGCTGCCACTACCTCAGTGTAGGTCACAGGGGCATCGCAGCCTGCACTTACTTGGCCCCCAGAAGCTAGTCCCTCTGCAGCGGTTTTCTTGTGGAGGGGGGGAGCGCTATCAACAGCAGACTCCGCTGCCATCGTCCCTGCAGCACGCCGCTTCTCCTGGCGTGGAGGCTGCGGCTGCTGCTGTTGGTCCGGAGGGGGGTGCGCGGTCAGCGTGCCAGGAACTTATCCATCAGCAGCAGGTAAAGTAGCAGGGGCACTGCGTGTGGCTCCGGGCCCGAAACGAGGCTTTAAAAGCCGTGAAAACTATGTTTGCAGGGGAGCGGGGGACGGAGCTCAAAATGGAGCTCAGTACTCCATAAAGCCAGAACCGGAAGTCAGATTTGTATTTTTTAAATGCTCGCCTTTTCTTGACCATAAGTTCCTTTATCTTTTTGTTAAGCCACATCGGTTTATGATTTTTATTCCTTTTTTTGCTGCTCGTAGGAATAAATTTGAGTGTATTTTTAGCTAGCAGGAATTTTAGTACCTCCCATTTCTCCGTAGTATTTTTTCCTAAAAACAAACCTTCCCATTCAATATCCCTGAAAAATACCCTCATCTTTTCAAAATTTGCTTTGCTAAAGTTTAGAGTCCTAGTTGAGCCAGTATAGGGCTGTTTATGAAAACTGATATTGAATGTGACCATATTGTGGTCGCTGTTTCCTATGGGTTCCCCTACTATAATACCTGATACCAAATCCCCATTGTTTGTTAATACCAGGGCCTATATTTACTAATATTTGTGTTTGAGTCGGTTTATGTAATGTTTAAACTCGTTTTGTATCGGGTGCATTTTCATGCAAGCTTTTGAAACTATGGCCCTCATTCCGAGTTGATCGCTCGCAAGCTGCTTTTAGCAGCTTTGCACACGCTAAGCCGCCGCATACTGGGAGTGAATCTTAGCTTATCAAAATTGCGAACGAAAGATTAGCAGAATTGCGAATAGACAGCTCTTAGCAGTTTCTGAGTAGCTTCAGACTTACTCGGCATCTGCGATCAGTTCAGTGCTTGTCGTTCCTGGTTTGACGTCACAAACACACCCAGCGTTCGCCCAGACACTCCTCCGTTTCTTCAGCCACTTTCCCAGAAAAGGTAACGTTTTTTCACACACACCCATAAAACGGCCTGTTTCCGCCCAGAAACACCCACTTCCTGTCAATCACATTACGATCACCAGAACAAAGAAAAAACCTTGTAATGCCGTGAGTAAAATACCTTACTGCATAGCAAATTTACTTGGCGCAGTCGCACTGCGGACATTGCGCATGCGCACTAGCGACTAATCGCTCCGTTGCGAGAAAAAAATACAGAGTGATCAACTCGGAATGACCCCCTATATACGCCAAGTTACTAAGCAGTCGAGTTTATGGTTTTCGTGTTTTCCGATGTCGATGCCAGTCGGTTTTTTTTGCCACATTTACGGCCATCATTGTCGTTTGCGTACGTGTTTTTGTTGTTTTTACAGGTTTATTTTCTATGTTAAACGCGGCATGTTTTTTTTCCAACCACGGCTGCATTTTCACTTTTAGTTTCGTTTTTCGTTCGTGATTGGTTGTGTTTCAGATGTAGGAGTGTCTGTGCGCAACGATATAAATACGCCCCAAACCGTCCGGACCTCGTGGGTTTAGTTAGTGGTGAGGAGGGAGGTTGTGCTGTTGAGGTTGGTGAGTAGTTGGTTTGGTGAGGAGTTTTTTGGGCGATTTCTGAGTGTAGTATTCTGTTTGAAAGTAGTCTTGTCATTCTTGTAGTCTTGTTTTTTTGGTTTTGTCTCATTTTTTGTCCTAGTTTTTTTGATTTAGAGTCCCTTGTCTTGTGTGTGTGTGTGTGTGTGTGTGTGTGTGTGTGTGTGTGTGTGTGTGTGTGTGTGTGTGTGTGTGTGTGTGTGTGTGTGTGAGTTGTGCAGTGGTAGTGGAGGAGTGTGTTGTTTGTTTGTTTGTTTGTTTGTTTGTTTTTTCTGTGTTAATTGTTAAACCAGACAATTATGTCTGACACAGAGGTGAGTGAGGTGGTGGGTGTGAGTGAGGGGGAGGAGGTTGGTCAGGTGGAGGAGGTGAGTGAGAGTGAGGTTAGTGAGGTGGAGGAGGTGGGTGAGGTTGCTGCAGCAGCCTCAAGTGACAGTGATAGTGACAGTCAGACAGCTCCGCAGCCACGCACCACTACTAAGACTGGGCGGAATGTAAAGTTTGGTTATGCAGAAAATGTGGCATCTGTGCGGGAGCTGATGAAGTATCAGCGGCAGCTATTTGGGCCTGAGTCCGCCAAGGTGCCAATACGGAAGAAGACGGTGTTGTGGGCGAAAGTTGTTGCTGCTGTAAATAGTGAGGGGGTGGTCAAGCGGACGGAGGACACGTGCCGCAAACGGTACTATGACATAAAGCGACGTGTCAAGTCCAAAATAGCCAAGGAGGTGAAATCGGCTCGCAAAGCCGGTGGTGGACAGCCCTATATTGCCAGATATCTGGACTATGAGGAGCCCATGCGGAGTTTAATACCTCCTGAAGTAGTGTGTGAAACCCATGTCCGTGATTCCGATCTGCCCAGGAAGGATGGTGAGCATGTGTATTTGTCTTATCATTCCATTACATTACTTCTGTCTTTATTTTTTTTGGTAATGTGTGTCATGTGACGTTGCATATTACTCCCATCTTCATGTGTGCGTCAGCAAATACATTGTTTTTGGGTTTGTTTGTTTTCCAAAGCCAATATAACATAGTACTTTATAGTATGTCATGTGCTTTTTTTTACTGTACATTTTCCATGTGTAGTTTGGACTTGGTGTGTACATTGAATTTTACAGCAATAATGTTTTCCTTTGGCACATTTGCCAGTTTGCAAGTTGGCCTATGTTTTGGTTTTCAGTTATCCATGTGCAATGTTTGTAAATCAGTGGTGACATGTTAGAGGCTGGAGTAGTGTAAAGTGGCTTTGAAGCCAGTTACATGTGTCATTTCATTAGTACTGTATGTAATCTTGTTTAAGACAAAACCACTATTTTTTGGTACATTTTGAGTCTGTATTTGTACCCTGACACAACACTGCAGACTTAGTCACCGTACTATTATGATGGTCTTTTTAAATGTGTTTTGGTTTTTGGCTCATATTGGCCCTCATTCCGAGTTGTTCGCTCGTTATTTTTCATCGCATCGCAGCGATTTTCTGCAAACTGCGCATGCGCAATGTTCGCACTGCGGCTGCGCCAAGTAAATTTGCTAAGAAGTTTGGTATTTTACTCACGGCATTACGAGGTTTTTTCTTCGTTCTGGTGATCGGAGTGTGATTGACAGGAAGTGGGTGTTTCTGGGCGGAAACTGGGCGTTTTATGGGTGTGTGTGAAAAAACGCTGCCGTTTCTGGGAAAAACGCGGGAGTGGCTGGAGAAACGGGGGAGTGTCTGGGCAAACGCTGGGTGTGTTTGTGACGTCAAACCAGGAACGAAACTGACTGAACTGATCGCAGTGGCAGAGTAAGTGTCGAGCTACTCAGAAACTGCTTAGAAATTTCTATTCGCAATTTTGAGAATCTTTCGTTTGCAATTCTGCTAAGCTAAGATTCACTCCCAGTAGGCGGCGGCTTAGCGTGTGCAATGCTGCTAAAAGCAGCTTGCGAGCGAACAACTCGGAATGAGGGCCATTGTGCTAATGTGTGTTTGTAGTGCCACATCACAGAGCATTTTCTATATTGCATCTTTCATTAATGACATAACATTTTTCAATGAAGATGTCTGTGTTTTGGGTAGTTACTGTATGTATTAGTAATTGTGGGGCAGATTTATTAAGCCTGGTGAAGTGATAACGTTGAAGTTGATAAATTACCAAACAATCAGCTCATAATTTCCATGTTACAGCCTGGGTTTGCAAAATGTCACTTAGGAGCTGATTGGCTGGAGCTTTATTAACAACCACTTTATCATTTCAGCAGGATTATTAAATCTGCCCCTGTGTCCTATGTCTGTGTCCTGTACATTATTTCCTGTGTTGCACTTTCCATAGTGCATATGGCTATTGGCCAATGTGTGTATTTATTTAAAACATTTATGGTTTTGTACAGAAATTATGCACACATAAATAAGCATCCATTTGAGAAAGATTTAATGTTTGTAAACATAATGGGTGGATGTATCAACAACAGCATGAAGAAATGAGTTCTTTTATTTGTTTCATTATTTACAGTGTTGAAAAAAAGCAGTACTGGTCGGCCTACAGGCACTCCCATTACATATGATGATGATGATGATGATGATGATGATGATGATGATGATGATGATGATGCGGAAGCAGGTAAAGTGTCCATTGTAGTATAGGTTATGTTTGTAAAGGAATGGCCATAACAAAAGTAGACTTTAAATTCCAGGTCCATCCCAAGAAGTTTTGACCAGCAGAAGGAGGACTCATTTAGCTCACCAAACAAAAGTACATGTACCAACAAAGAAAGCAAGGTCTGATGTCCAATCACAACCACAGCAGTCTACTCCACCACGAAGATTGTCTACAGTTTCTTCGGTACCACCACTCCAAATTTTGGGCACACCTCCAAGACTCCAACCACACTCCCCTCATCTTGATTGTGAGTAAGAAACTGTAATGTTGAAATAAATTAATCATCTCATAATAATCCATTTAATGAGTCTAATTAACTAAATTCCACAAAATCTGCTATACTTACCGAAATAAAAAAACATCAAATGGATTCTGACCAATATGGCCTTGTCCACATCCAGTAAAGATATGTATGTCCACTTCAGCCATACAGCAGCAGATTGTGTTGAAGATGCTGCAAAATAAACATGTGTAAGCTTGCAAAATAGTATTATTTTTCCCCGCAATTTAACTTATGTGTTTGTCGTAACATTGGCACCAACATGCCAAAACATTACTAAGTTTAAGATTTAAACACTATAAGGCCAAAAATTAAGATTTTAAGTGTGTTTTTATGGAGGAGTATGTCTGATCTACCATACAACTCATGTGCTTGTTTTAATAATGAAGTAACCAGACACATTTGCCACAAACAGGAATATGTCTGTTTTGTAGTTCTGAGTGATGATGTTGCTATGCTGGATATCTGAATGCACCATTTAAATACATGTGTTCCATGTTTATTGGTTTGCTTAAATTTTTCAAACATATGTCAAACTTACGCCAAAATGGTTCTAATTCCAGATTCTAGTACTGGTACCAGCATCCAGACGCAACAGCAGCAACACAGTGACATGGATGAGACAATCATGTTACAAATGCAGCCATTAATCCAAGGAATCAGCCATCCAGCACCTGTGAGTACACCACCACAGCAAAGCACTCAACCACCACAACACAGCCCAACAACACCAGTAGCACAAGGCCCTGATCAAGTGTTTTGGGACAGTTGGGCTACACAGCAGGCCACTAATCAAGATTGCCTGCGTAGGCAGACCCAAATTTTTGCAAACCTACCAGCTCACCTCAGAATAATCAGCAGAAATATCAGTCGCCAAAATGAACCAAGCACCAGAATTGCTAATACCATGGAAATCATGCGTGCAGACATTATACATGTCATGGGCAACTTACAACGCATAATGGAAGAACAGCACAGACAACAACAAAGCTACATCAACATCTTAGAAAACAATCAAATGATCAATGAATCTATCACCAGAATTTTAGAGAATCAAAATGCTGCAACACGTGAACTTAATGCCGCCCTCACTAACCTCAATGAAACACTCAGATTCCAGCACCATCAGCAACCAAGCAGCAGTTCAGCTACGACTACTCCGCTTCTGTCGCCAGTGTCCTCACCACCAAGGCGCTTCACCAGAGCACGCCAACACGACTGGCAAAGGCCAGTCCATGCAGCCAACCACAAAAAAATAAAATATAGATACACCGATCTCTATATAGAGAAGTAAAAAAACACATTTAGTAAGTGTAGGTTTGTCACAATATCTATTACACTTACCACCTTGTCAATTTTTTAAACATCATTAATTATAAGTGTTACAAACAACAACAGGATTTTGGCCAACACACTTATTCTTTCACATCTTTGAATTTTTTAGGAGGAGGACAAAGTTATTTGATCTGCACATTGATGTTAGCATGCAGTAACAAGACCACTTGATTTTTTTTCTAATCATTACTCTTTCTAGATTCCAATCATTCTTATATAGCATAGGACGCCAGGCCTATTAGGACGCTGCAGTGGCTATTTTATGAAGTGGCTAGTTATCAAGTGGCAGCGAAAATCACCAGCAGTGTTATACCTGTATGTCATTAGTTACATCTTCAACTGATATTCAAAATTGACTCCTGTCTCTCCTTCTCGTCAACAGGTAATTATTGCAGCCCATTGCTACTTTATTAGTAAAGATCTATTTGGTAATTATTGCAGCCCATTGCTACTTTATTAGTAAAGATCTATTTGGTAATTATTGCAGCCCATTGCTACTTTATTAGTAAAGATCTATTTGGTAATTATTGCAGCCCATTGCTACTTTATTAGTAAAGATCTATTTGGTAATTATTGCAGCCCATTGCACATTTCATTGCTTGTTTAGAAAATTGTTTTAAGTGGATTAATATCGGTTGTTTGCAAAAACTTATAGTGATTGACTGGGGTTTACAAAACTCACATTTGGTAGTTGATTAACACCTTTTGGTGGAGGGTTGCTGTGTGGGGGAGGGGGTTGTAATCAGAAAGGACATGTGTTTGTAGACTTACTTATTCAGTATAGCATAGGACGCCAGGCCTATTAGGACGCTGCAGTGGCTATTTTATGAAGTGGCTAGTTATCAAGTGGCAGCGAAAATCACCAGCAGTGTTATACCTGTGTTAAACCGAAGGAAAACAGAAGGCAAACAAACTAACAAGATAAAAGAAGGACTGCATTACAACCAAAAAACTCTGGAACTTTATGTGGCCTCTCCTCGCCTCAAACATGAGAACACCAAGACCAGGCTTACCTCCTCTCTGGCTGAGAACATCAGTTCTGCCCCTGGGCCTAACCATCAAGATGAACAGGGAACTGTGGGGGCACAGCACCAGGACCAGGCTCAGCAGGGACATCCCCATTGCTTCTGAGTATGCCCCCCACATTCTCCTACCCACCCGTACTAAGATCTGATCAAAATAATGTTATCCCAATCCTACTTCTGCCACTAGTTGCCTGCTATTGTGTGGTTTGTTTTTTGTTGTTGTTTTTTTCTTTCCATTGCTCGCTTCAACCCCACCATGTGTTTTTCCTGTAATGTTTACCTCCACTGATTGCACACCTTTCCATTGTGCCCTACATGCAGGGTACATCGTACTACTACATAAGCATCAGTTTTCCCATATATGAACTTGGCCCTTGTATGGCTCACCTCCCACAGTGTAACCTTCAAAGTGCGCCCAACATGGCTGCCCCATATGGTACACTTGTGGATGGGATGAAAAATACATAGGCCTGATGGTTTTGATGGAACCCTACTCTGAACTTTAGGACTCTGAAATCACCCCCATTTTGTGTCATCTCTTCTAGGGGTGGACTATTCCACCCTGGGTAATCCTACGCTGAGCGCCCAAGATGGCTGCCACACCTGGTACCTTGTGAGGGTGGAATACACAACCCTTGGAAGTTATTACCCAAAATGCCTACACCAATCCTGCATTATGCTTTCTGTGTGCTTAAGGTTTTCTTTTATGTCTGTGTGGCTTATCTATTGTTGTATTACTCAAATCCTCTGTATCATGTGCATTGTTTTTGATATCTGTAAAGCGCCTTGAGTCCTGTTGGAGAAAGAGCGCTATATAAATAAAATAATAATAATAATAATAATAATTATTATTATTATTATTATTATATCCTGCTGGCAGACTAATTGGCAGCCATGCAGATTCATCCATGACCAATACAAATTACAATGTGATTGTTAACTCTTTTACCTTTCTTCTCTATACAACATTACAAGAATAACACAATTGAGTTGGCTAAAAAGGTCCTAATATGTTGTGATCGAATTTAGATAATTCAGTGCCAAAATGAATGTCATTATTGTTGGGCCATGTTTGTGTGTGTTAAAAATGAGTAATCAGTTTCTTACACATGATGCAGAAACAAAGAAATTGATTTTTTTTTAAATAAGCACAAATAATGTGTATAATAATGGATATATGTGGCAAACTGTGTATTGACTTACAAATCAGCATGTTTACTGCAGCAAACATTACAAAATAAATAATTTTGGATGATACTAAGTTTGTGTCCCTTAAATACGATGGAGCATCACACATAGGGACACATGTATTCCTCAAGGCTAACATATTATATGTGGAGGAGTGTTTAATTAGGACACAGGTTCTTAAACTCGGTCCTCAGGACCCCACACAGTACATGTTTTGCAGGTCTCCTCACAGAATCACAAGTGACATTTTTAGCTCTACCTGTGAACCTTTTAAAATGTGTCTGTGAGTTATTCATACACCTGTGCTTCTACTGGGTTACCTGCAAAACATGCACTGTGTGGGGTCCTGAGGACCGAGTTTGAGAACCTGTGCATTAGGACGTTACACACAATCATAAAGTAAAATACTAAATAAATTACTATGTGGATTATGTGTGCTTGTAATAAATTATCTGTGCAAGTTTAATACCACTTATCCAGACTTCATGCATGCCACTCATAATCTGTTGTTTTGAGTTATAAAATAAACACAAGACACATGCTACATTTGTTTTGCATAAAGCGAGGGTATGTTTGTATGTCTCAAGGAGACAGACACATTATGAGTAATGGTTTTTAAATGAAAAATGGGACAACATATATTTAGGCTTACCCAACAAATGAAAGAAGCAAACAAAACTTACTTTAAAAATAATGATTTATGAGGTCTTGCCAACCTGCCTTCCTATATCTGTACTCCAAGTATCACCAGATGTCTCTAATTCCTCTGCTTGCTGGCTGCTTTCTTTATCCTCCTCAACATGTGGCAGATGTTGTTGCAAACACATGTTATGAAGAAAGCAGCAGCAGAACACAATTTGAGTCACCTTCAAGGGACTATATAACAAAAGGCCACCTGATAATGTCAAATATTATCTTTAAACATAAAGCTATACACTGTTACCGTGGAGCCGCTATGGCCGCTAGACTTATTACACACACTACGGACTAAGTACGCTATTTGCGTTCTGAGTAATGTATTTGATACGCACTTAGCGTATCAGACGCCGTGCCGCGTGTACGCACACTGATTGAAATACTGTAAACCTTATTAATGAAACAATGTAATGATATGCTTATACTTTAAACCTTAACAGCAAAGCACTGCAACGATGTTAATACCTTTAAACCTTAAGTAACGCTGGTGATACAAAGTATCCGCAGTGCATACACCTTAACAATGCTTATACACTTTAAACAGGTTAAACTACTTTAAAGGCCCAGGCAAGAAAGAGGAAATACAACACCGTTTGTTTTGGTTACAACCACAGCAGCTCTAACACCGCCGTGGATTGATTCTAATAAAAGGTAAAACAATACAAGTCATACACTACAAACTAACAAGTAAATCTAAACAGAATAATGGAGAATAATGGCTACAGAGAATATACATACGTGAGAATGTTTCACCAGCGCAACCTGAATTCAGTCCTCAGCTATCAGGGAGAAAGCCTTCAGAGTCTTGTGTGTCCAAGCCTGCTGCAAGCTCTATTTGTTCACTTCATCCAAAACAATACATTGGTCACTGTAATCCCTTTGTCTATTGGACACAGAGATGTTCATTTACATTACAGGAGAGGTCATAGGTGGATTTGAAAAGGTGGGCTATGTCTCTCCCCAACTGCTGTAGTGGGTGGTATCCTCTGGATTCCCCCCCCCCCCCCGTCCCGCATACACAATACACAGTAAACACAGTCAATGTTCATATTCTACTTTTGTACATAACTATACGCAGGAGCGAGCGATCCTTTCCTAACTAACATCGGAATGTTACCCTTAAAATACCCTACAGCTGGATACTAGACACCACCTTTCAACCTTTATCTGACCCTTCCTATCATGCAAAGAGGAATCTCTCTGTCCAGGAACTGTTTTTTTGTTTTGTGTTTTGTTTTTTAGAATGTACAAATAGCGTTTATGATCCCACAGTAATTTTTTTTTTTTTTTTTTTAATAAATTTCTTTATTAGACAGCCATAGAGTCACATCATAAGTTACCAGGGTCAAATTACAGGAATATTCAACAGTGACACAAACAATCAAATTCAAGAAGAATAAAAATAGAGTAAATTGAGGGCTGTACAGCTTTTTTTTTTTGTAGTAAAAGGGAAAGAAAAGCGAAAACATTTCACATAGAGTAATTTCAACTCAGCTGTCTGGCTCAATAGTAGGGGATATGATTCACCGGGGTGCACCTCTATCCTCAACATCAGGTAACATACATAATATGTAAACTAAACATCACAGCTGTTAGAAAGAAAGAGAGATAGGAAAGGAAAGGATAGAAATGGAAAGTAAAGAGAAAGAAATATTGCAGAGATACTATAAACAAATGGTGTATATATTGTCGGGGGGGGGGTGGATGGGGTGGGGGGTTAGTCAGAAGCACAGTCTGGATTAGGAGGTGAAGTCCTGGTTTTGGGGTGAGCATTGTAGTGTGCATTACAACATCTCTGGAGGGTCTATGTTATAAGTGGGGTCTACCCAGTAATTCTATCTTTTAAAGTACATGAGATCAGCTAATAGTTCCCGTTATCCTGTTAGTCCAGTACCACATTGTGTCCCGGAATACCCTCCAAATGCATTCACGTCTGTCCAGGGGTAGACTCTCAATATACATTCCCCATTTTTTATGAAAAAGTATAACTCCATTTTCAATTTGGAAGGTGGCCATTTTTCTCTCACAAAATAGTACATCCAATAAAGCGGATTCCCATTCACCTACTGATGGGGCAGTTTTATATATCCAGTGCCTCAGTATCACTTGTTTTGCTACCGTAACCATCACAGTCAGTAGAGGGATCATCGGGGTGAGATCAAACTGTGACAGCCAGGGCGAAAAGTCAGCATACAGCAGCGGGGCCACTAGAGCAGGAAGAGTTACTTTGAGTAGTCGGGACAAATATTGGAGAATCTTACACCAGAATCGTTTAATTTTCCCACATAACCAGAGATTGTGTGTCAGGGATGCTCCACTTACTCCGCATTTAGGGCAATTGCCCGACTCACCCGGGCGGAAGTGTTGTCTTTGGGAGGGGGATATATACATCCTGTTTATTACCCTTAGATGTATTTCTTGTAGCTTAGCGGACTTTAAGGCCTTGAGGACTCGGTCAATGTTCGTGGAGGTCTCACCCATGTCAGGTGCCCCTGGGAGTTCCCGCCGCCAGGAATCAGAGAGAGGGGACCAAGAGGGGGCTGACACCTCAATCAGGTCATTGTAAAGATATCGGATTTTGAAGGAATTTTGTCTGCAGAACGTGAGAGTGTCGAGAACTGTTCGAGTAGAGGTCACTTTGCCTAAGGGGTCATTAAGAGAGTTAATATAATGGCGTGCTTGGAGAAACATGAAAAAGTTGGAGTGGGGTAAAGAGAATTTGTCTCGCAATTGCATAAAGGAGAGCATCCTTCCACCAGGATCAAAGACATCTCTAATAGTGTGTTTCCCCTTACATTTCCATGTGTAGAAGAGGCGGTTATCTAAAGAGGAGGAAAAGTTGGGGTTTCCCCATAAGGGTATGTATGGTGACTCAAATGGATCAGTACAAAATAGTTTATGGATGGAGGCCCAGGCCCTATAAGTGTCCCAAAACAAGATATTAGTCTTAACTTCCTGAGGTAGTTTAGCCTTTGGTGTGTGAAGCAATGCTGCAGGTGAGTAAGGAAAGAACAATGCCTCTTCCAGTTCCAGATTCGTGAATATGTCTGACTGTAGAAGCCAATCTGAGGCGAACTTAAACAGTGCTGACCTAGCAAACATCGTTATATTGGGCATACTCAGCCCGCCTTTTCGCTTATTAACATAAGTTCGGGCTTTGGGCATGCGTGGTTTTGAGTTTTTCCAGATAAATTTTAAGAATATTTGCGAACAGAGTATGGTGTCTTGCTTAGTGATCGTAACGGGGAGCATCTGAAGCAGGTAAGCCAATTTTGGGAAGATAATAGCTTTTATCACCACTACCCTACCCAACAGAGAAAGTTTGAGGTCTTTCCAAGATTCTAACCGTGTTTTGATTTGTTGAATAATGGGTGTATAGTTAAATAGATATAATCGGGAGAGTACCGAGGGGATATAGATACCTAAGTATTTTAGTTTAGTAGGGGTCAGCGTGAATTGAGAAGAGAAGTCAGAATAAAGAAGAGGGTCTGCTATGTTAGTCAAAGGGAGTAGTTCGGATTTATGGGTATTTATGCGGTAGCCAGCAAAGGTACTAAAGCGGTGTATGATGTCAAAAATGGCAGGTATCGAAGTGCGGGGGTTGGAAACAAATAAGATCATATCATCCGCAAATAGTCCAAGTTTAACTTCCCTTTTCCCCACTGATATTCCCGAGAAGGTTGGTAATTGTCTCAGTGCTACAGCCAGGGGTTCTAATGCTACTGCAAAGAGTAAAGGGGACAAGGGACATCCCTGTCTGGTCCCCCTATGAATCGTTAAGGGCTGAGATAAATATCGATTTGTGAAGACTTGTGTAGATGCATTATGGTATATGGTTTGTATAATGGCCACGAATTGGTCTGAAAATCCGAAGCGTCAGAGTGTCTCAAATAGGTGATCCCACGTCACCAGGTCAAATGCCTTTTCCGCATCCAATGATAATAGGAAGGCGGGGTCACCCGTTTCAACCTCCTTCAGGGATTGTAAAACTGTTAGAACTTTACGGATATTGGTCACCGAGTGTCTGCCTGAGATAAAACCGGTTTGATCACTGTGGATTATTTCAGGCAGGATAAATTTTGTAATCTACATTAAGTAAGGAAATAGGGCGATAAGAAGACGGGAGGAGTGGGTCTTTGCCAGGTTTGGGTATCACTCGGATCAGAGCTGAGTTAAAATAGTGTGGGATAGCAAGGTTGGAAAAAATAGAATTGAAAAATGCTGTTAAAGAGTCCACTATTTTAGGTGAGAGTAATTTAAAGAATTCCCCAGATAAACCGTCAGGGCCTGGTGTCTTCAGTGTCTTAAGGGCTTTAATAGCCTCCGTCACTTCAGTGACAGTAACAGGGGTCGTAAGGGATTCTGATTGTTCTGGGGAGATGTCCAGGAACTGTTTAAACTAAACATACTCGCTGACATGGTCTAGGGGAATATTAACTACAAAATGCACTATTTGGGTTAAATATGCTACTATCGAGTCGCACGCTACACGCTCACAAACTCCGCCGTAAATACACATATCATGCACAAGAGTCGCTAGAGCGTCTCCCACGCAAACTGCGTATCACGTACAGGATCGCTGGAGCGACTCCTACGCAAACTGCGCATATGTGCGCGCACGGAGGACTGAGTGCACGAGCAGCGTGCATGTGCATGAGGGGTTAGTACAAAGGATATGCATCATGATATTTTTTGACTTTGACACACCAGACTTATCTAGACACCGAAACCTAGATTTCAGCACACCAAAACATCTTTCTATCACATTCCACGTGGACTTTATGTGCATGATTGTAATTGTGTTCAGCAGGGGTATCAGGTCGGGACAATGGAGTTAGAAGCCAAGAGAAACAGCCATATCCTCCATCACCTAAAAGACAGATATAGTAACGTGATTCATGTTAAGATACAGCAACACATAAGTAACACACTGTGGGGCAGATGTATTAACCTGGAGAAGGCACAAGGAAGTGAAAAACCAGTGATATGTGCAAGGTAATAAAGGCAGCAGACAATCTGTTCCTAAATGATAATTTACATATTGGAGCTGATTGGCTGGTGCCTTTATCACCTTGCACATATCACTGGTTTATCACTTCCTTATGCCTTCTCCAGGTTAATACATCTGCCCCTGTATTTGGACAAAGTAGACACAGGCCTACACAAATAAAATTACATACCCAGCAGCCATCCATCTGGCATTTGTCCGTCCTCAAACTTATCAAAGAGGGATGACTGACTGAGGATGAAGGAGTCATGGCAGCCCCCAGGGTAACCAGCAACAACACTCATTATTTTGAGATTTGCATCACAAACCACCTGCACATTTGTGGAGTGCTCTAGATGATGATTAGTATAGATGTGCTGCCTGCCCCTAGGTGGTCTCAGCTGAATGTGTGTGCAATCTATGGCTCCCAGCACATTGGGCATGCCAGCCAGCTCATAGAAATCTACCCTGACGGCATGCCACTGAGACTCCTGGGTAGGGAAGCAGATTGAGGCATCGATGTGGGGCTGCAAAACAGCCAACACCTGTGTGTATATTTGAAAGAAAATAAACATGAGATTTTAGGACAGAACTGGCCACTGAGTAATTAAAACCAACCCAAAACAGAGGAGGTAGTTAGGTATACATCACCTGTGTTAATATTCTTGAAAATGAGGGCTGTGAGATTCCTATGGCATACCCTGACACAGCCTGAAAGTGCCAGTAGCCATAAAGTGCAACACAGCCAGGAGTTTGTGCAGGCCTGAGACAGAGCGAGAGCGTGCTGTCTCAGGGTCTAGGCCCAGTTTGACAAGGTCATACAGACGGAAAATGTTGTTCCGATTTAGACGGAACATCTGTATGACCGTATCATCGGACAATGCGTTCAAGATTAAACGCCCCCTAAAAAAACGAGGCCTGCGCAGCCTCCACGGAACCTGTACAACCTGCTGACCATGTTCAGTTTCTTGGCCCTGGCTACTTACAGGCTGATGTCTGAGTCTGAGGAATCCCACAGCACACAAAATATCACTGGCCCACAGTCCTGCTGCCATTTCTGAGAGTAGGTGGATTAAAATGGGCCTAAGATCCTTTTATAGGCATCCTAATTCAGGTGTGAGTGATTTGTTAGTTGCAACACATGTAAACATGCCTGAAAAAAGCAGGTCTATTTTTTTGCCGCTTTTTTTAACGAATCGCAAAAAAATACGACTGCAATTGAGCACTCAGAGACTAACACCCAAATACAAATGAATAGTGAATACCCGTGTTGTATGAAATAACAGCTGCGTTTGACCGATGGTCTATTCATTCGTATTTTTGAACTTAGCCGTTAAAACGATTACGAATAGCTCAAACACTGCCGAGATTTGTGCTTAGTGAATTCCCGTGTTGGGACTTAGAAAAAAAAACACAAATCGGTCAAACTCGGATTATTAGTAAATATAGGCCCAGGTCTAAGATTGCATTGTACCTAGTTGGTTCCTCAATTGGTTGAACTAAGTAGTTATCATTAAGTGTGTTTAAAAACATATTGCCCCTAGCAGTATCACATGAATCATTTTTCCAGTTTATCTCTGGATAGTTAAAATCTCCCATCACTACTATGTCTCCTACTCCTGCTGCTCTTTCAATTTGCTTTAGTAACAATTCCTCATCAGATACGTTGATACCAGGCGGCCTATAGCATACACCCAATACTAACTTTTTTATTCCTTTTTCCCCGCATGCAATTTCTACCCATAATGTCTCGACAGTGTCTACAGTCCCCTCCTGAAAAATCTTCCGTATATCAGGTTTTAAAAACGGCTTTACGTAAAGACACACCCCTCCACCCTTTTTATTTAGTCTGTCTCTCCTAAACAGTGTATAGCCCTCTAGATTGACTGTCCAATCATGAGATTCGTCCCACCAAGTTTCAGTAATGCCTATAATATCATACTGTTTGCTTGCTGCAAGTATTTCTAGTTCGCCCTTTTTACCAGTAATCCTTCTAGCGTTTACATACATACAACTAAGATAAGTATTTTCCCTTGCGTTAGGGACATCTTTCACCTTATGTAGCAATGATGACCTGTAATCGTCATTGGTTAGTGCTTTGGTAAAATATCTTTTAGTACCCATGTTAGTAAACTAACTGCCTGCTCTTACCCTCCCCCCAACTTCTCCCCCATTTTGTTTACTACCACCATCCCCACTATTCTCACTGCATGACCCGTAGTTTCTAGCTAAACCCTCCCCTCAGGCTCCTAGTTTAAAATCTCCTCCAACCTTCTAACCATCCTTCCCCCCAGCACCGCTGCCCCCTCATCAGTCAGGTGCATTCTGTCACGACAAAAGAGATGGCGCCTGACTGAGAAGTCCGCCCAGTGTTCCAGGAACACAAACCCCTCTTTCCTACACCAATCCCTAAACCACACATTTACCTCCCTAATCTCCCTCTGCCTCCCTGGACTAGCGCGTGGCACGGGTAATATTTCAGAGAATATTACCTTAGATGTCCTTGCCTTAAGTTTCTTTCCTAAGTCCCTATAGTCTTTCTTAAGGACATCCCACCTTCCGCTAACTTTGTCATTGGTGCCAACGTGCACCTAGACCGCCGGGTCTTTCCCAGCCCCTCCCAACAATCTATCTACCCAGTCCGCGATGTGCCGTACCCGAGCACCCGGGAGACAACAGACTGTACGGCGATCATGGTCCCGGTAGCAGATTGCCCTACCTGCCTTCCTGATGATAGAATCCCCTACCACCACCATCTGACTAGGTACCTCACTCTCTTTTATCCCAACTGCGCCAGAGGGACTGCTCCTCTGGATGCTAGAGGGAGCAGTCTCCTCTGGCACCGTCATTTCTTCACTATCATCCTCCGATTCCTCGTCCAGTCGGGCAAATTTGTTCGGGTTTGATAGTTCGGAGATGTCGAGCCTCCCCCTCTTTTTCTTCCTTCCAACTGTGACCCAGCTGGCTACCTGATCATCATTCTCTTCTACCAGTGACCCCTCCCGCAATTCCTCTACCGTTCTGTCTAAACTTCGCTCGAGATTGTGAATCTCCCTCAGTCGCGTAACGGTTTGCTCTAGATCAGTTACCTGGGCTTCCAGGGCAACCGTTCGCACACACCTCGTGCAGATGTAATCACACTGGACCGGTAGCTCCAGGTGTGCATACATCTTGCACGACATGCACTGAGTGAGGTCCCCAATCACAGCCCCTCCCATATTGTTTGTAAGGTCTAACTCCCTGTTACTCTCAAAGAAAAAGAAGCAAAAAGAAAAAGTAGAAGACAAACAATCTCACTTATACAATAATTAAGCTGGCTTATACTTATCTATCTTTGTGCGGTTCTTGGTCCTTCACTTTTATGCAGCCGTAGTACTCCAGTGCCCCTCTGAGTGGGACCTCTCCTGCGGCACAGATACTCCACTTAGCAGTTGCAGTTGTTCCAGCTCACTGCACCTCCTTTTCACTCGGCTTCCAGCTCCTGCTTTTGCTGTTACCAACTCAAATACACTTACAAATCCAAGCAACACTTTAAAATACAAGCCCTTACAATGAGCAAACTATACATGTTAAGATCTTTTAGGGGCCAGGTGAGCAAGCCCAGGTGGTGAAACGTACGTCCAACAAACGGCCTCACGCACGGACTCCTCACTGCAGGGGGAGCCGTGACCAGCAGCAGCAATCTAGAGTGATTGAGCGGCTAGGATCGACTGAGTTCGGGGATATCGCGCTCAAGAGTGGTAATGTACAGTGACCTGTGGGTTAGACACACTTACCCGACACTCCCCACATCTTTTCTCCTCCTGTCAATCCTTATTCTCACGGACGGACACCTGGTTTCCGGTGGCGCATCCGGACCCTGCAAGGCAAACGGCAACAGGGTTCGCCTAACACCACACACGGCTTCTCAAGTTGCCGTCCGCTGTCTCTTTTTCCACGGCACAGCCCACGATCCTACTCTCATTTGTCCTCCGCTCTAATGATGAGGTCAGACAGCAGATGGGATCAGTGAACTGGAGTGCCGACTATCCTTCTTCTCCTATAGTTTTGTCTAAGTCTCACATGTGACAAGTTATGTTTGTGTACTCCTGATATTATAATGGGTATCAACCTCTACAATTAATATGGCAATAAGCAAGGTGCAACCAATGTGGATATGAATACCTGAGAAAATGTTTCAATCTGTGCCCACTAAGAAAATATTTATTAAAGCTTTCCAGCATTAGCCATATTTTCCACTAGGAGCAATCCTGGTGTGGGCAATTTCAGTACACAACTTAAATGCTCTTCAAAGATTTAGTGATACTAATACAAGTGTGATCTACTCTGTCACTGTGGTCCTTTTCATTTTCGGACTCTGGCTCAGGCCCAAGTGGCGCATTTAGGACCTTGCAAGGCTTACAAGCATCAGGGCCCATCTAACACCACGACGGGGTCTTTAGCCAGTGTGCCAGCTTTACTTTTTTCCGTGACACAGTCGACGGTCCTACTCTCATCTTTCCTCCGCTCGTGGATGAGGTTAGACAGCAGATGGGACTAGCAGACTAGAGTGTCACTATCTATCTTTCCACTATCCATGCCAGTGTAAACCAATTTTTCTTTTCCACTGTCAAAGACACATTACAATATGATCTTGTTTTTTTAAATTCTCCATGCAATAATATGATTTTTGAATACAGTTAATTAATAAATTGCACAGGAGCCCTGATGTTTATGATATGGTTTGTTATATTATGAATAGAATGTGGTCCTTACAAATAGTGGCTGTGTAGGATATCTGCATCTGTTACATAATCTGCAGATATAAACATTAGTGTGTCAGCTTCCTGCTTTAAGATACAAATGAACCAAATTATAGACAGAGTGTTCAGCATTGTTTAATTGCAACTATGTATTCCTCATTTGTTTCTACACAGACATAGATAGTAATTTTTCTTTTGCATGGAAGGGATGTTAGTATTTGATGTACAAAAAAACTATTGTGAAGTATGGGGAGAAGTCGATCCTATATGTATAGTATCATTTATAACGCCAGGTGAAATTCAGATATGTATTATTAGATTGGACCGTATATGAGATATTGAAGTTGAATATCTAAAGATCAATTAATTTTCTAAAATAACCTTTCTGATTGTATGTAAGATTATATATCACCAATATCACTACTGCTGCTTATTTGATAAGTTTGATAGATTACTATCATTTTCTTGTCATCAATTTTTGAGCAAAATACATAATTTCAAGACGATAGTATTTGCTCTTATTTACTTATATTTTTACCACTGTTTAGAAGGGGAATAATTAATTGATATTTCTAGTATACCCCTGTCATCACTTTTTAGTTGAGTATTTGATAAATAAAAGCTAAGTTTTAAACTAAATACAGTTTTCATCCATTCATACATAACATTATCAAAAAGAGTGCTCCAAACATAGGAATTTCTTCTGTTTGGTGAGGCGTGGGCGCTTCCACACCCACCAAATTAATTTGTATCAGGGGCCAATTTATCGCCATCTTCATCTGAGGAAGTGGATGTGCTGTGATAATATCGGCCCAATCCGCAATGCGATAATTGATTACATTGCACGGATGTATCATTTATCGCATGCAGGGGCAGAGCTTGCGAGAAAGCTCTGTCCCTGTGATGCCACTCCGCAGCTAAATCGGGCTATTTTTCACAAAAATACCGCCACCCAACATCACCGACGCTACCAATGTCGCTGGTACACCCTCCCCGTTGTGATGATCAGGGAACCCTGACGACCGGCAGCCCTGATGAGCATCGATCACTGGTCCCTGGGTAAGTGCGTATGATTTTATCTTTTTAGGGGCCGAAAAAGCCCCTAATCTGGAAGCAGACTCCTCCCTCCCCATAGCCCTTGTCTGCCTCCAGGGCCCCCCACCCCCCTGGTACCCAAATCCAGCCCCTACAGTGTGTGGCTAGTTACTGTGGGCTGGCCCCTCCTCTGGGACCAGCCCTGTGCCCTTCTCACCACCCACTTCATATGTCGTTCACCTCTCCCCCTCCCACCCTTGTTCTCCTTTTGTCAGATTCCCTTTGTCCTCCCACCCCCTTCCCTCATTGTACTCCCTGGGTTCAGCCAAAAATGTATCCTGTAAAGTCTGCACAGTGTATGCACCCTTGATCGATAGGATTGCATGGTTGTGTATATAGATGGAGCTACGCTCATCTAGGCTTCTGTGCTGTGCCTAGGTGCACCAATGTTCATTAGCATAAGTCTTTCATCTATTGTTCTCAGCTGCAATACAATACAGAGAGAACAATACAGCAGGGGTTAAATCATTACATCAGGGGATTAAGTCCGACTGCCCTGGCTCAGTTAATTCTATTAAAGGCATAGATGAGGAGGGCTCCATCTGTACTCCCATGAATAGGTCAAAGCTAGTCGCAATCATGATGCGGCCGCACATGTGACCTGTTTGTGGGTAAGCTTATGGCAGCCACATATGTAGATAGAAAGATCTGTCAGCAGGTAGGTGGTGTGGCATATAAGTCTAGGTGCCCCTGCGAGGGCAACATTCAGCTATTTAGGGGTACCAAAATGAACTAGTATATTGCCCCCACCCAACTCAAAAGGTTGTGGCACCCCTGCTCCATAGAATGCACTCCATTTACTACAACTGTCTGTTTCCTATCCTGCAACCAGAATGTTATCCATTTAACTGTTTTATAATCCAATCTCATGCATTCAGGTTTATTTAGCAGTCCTTGATGTGGGACCCATTAATGAATTTCCCACTAGGCACGTGAGGCACATGCCTAGGTGTGGCACTTGTTGGGGGGCGGCAGTTGTATGCTTGTATTAGTACTGTCAGACCAAAATTTACCAGTACCTGAAAAATATTTCCACTCTACTGTACCATACTGCATCTTGAGTGGAGTGTAAATGGGTAGGAATGCCCCTGTAAGCTGTCCTACTTAGTAGATATGCATACATAAATAAAAATAAAACAAACTTTCATGGCTTCATGGCCAATAGTTCATGGCTTTTTTTATTATTATTATTATTATTATTATTATTATTATTATTATTATTATTAATAATAAATTGTATTGGCAATTATCAAATGAGGGTTTATAACCAATCAACGAAAACATTAAAATTAGACAGAGAGGTGTAGCCATTACTGTTGTGTCTAGGGGTGCCATGACCCCTAAATCTGCTCCTGGTGGGACCATGTCAAATGTCTTCCTAAAGTCTAGATATGCTACATCTATGCACCCCCTCCCCTTGATCTATTATTTTTGTCACAGAGTCAAATAAGTGAATCAGATTCGTTTGGTACCATCTCCCATCAGTAAATCCATGCTGTTTGGGATCCTGTAAGCTATTTAATTTAAGATATTCCACAACTCTTCCTTTTAATAGTATTTCCATTACCTTCCCTACTACTAAAGTAAGGCGTACTTGTCTGTAGTAACTTGCTTCTTCCTTGGTTCCACTTTTGTGCAGTGGTATTATGGGCCCGATTCAGACCTGATCAGTGTTGTACGATTTCGCACAGTGGCCAATTATGGAATGACTGCGCTTGCGTATGTACCGCAATGCACAAACAGCAACAGAATGGTGCAAATATTTCAATCGCACGGCGTACGCAAGGTGATTGACAGGAAGTGGATGTTTTCGGGTGGTAACTGGCTATTTTCTGGGAGTGTCAGGAAAAATGCAGGCATTCCCAAGCGTTTTCTGGGAGGTTGTGTGACGTCAGCTCTGGCCCCGATCAGCCTGTTTGTATCGCACTGTAGGAGTAAGTCCTTGGCTGCGCACAGACAGCACAGTATGCATTTGCACACTTGCTGGGCAGGTTTTCACTCTCTCTGAGCGGCGACTACCTGATTGCAGATCTCTGCAAATTTGCAGCACAGTGATCAGGTCTGAATCGGGCCCCATATATGCTCTTTTCTTGATCTCTGGAATTGCACGTATAGCAATACGTATAGTGAATGGTTGAATAATTCTGTTATTGGTGCTACCAGCAAATCTTTTAGCTCTTTTAGTATCCTTCGATGTATTCGATCTGGCCAAATTGATTTATCCACATTTGATTTTGAGAGTTATGTTAGGACCTTCCCCTCTGCAAATTTAGTTTCATCTACTTTATTTTTTTATGAATATCCTTGCAACGTACCTGTGGCACCTTCCCCTCTCTTTCTGTAGTGAATACTGAGCAAAAATAATTATTTAGATAATCTGCTATTGCCTTGTCTCCCTCCACCAAATTCTCACTCTCTGTCTTAAGTCCTAAAAAAATAAGTTTTGCTCCCTTTATCTACTGACTGAGCCATTTTCTCCTCAGCTTCTGCCTTTGCACGTCTGATCACCTTCTTATCCTCCTTCCATCTGACAAGAAACACCTCTTTGTCATTATATTTTACGTCTGCTTATATTTACTAAAGGATGTCTATTTTTCTTTCACACTAGTTGATTCCTCTTTTGTGAACCACACTGGCTTCCTAGCCTCAATGTTACGCTTAATGATGGTAGCCTTAGGAGGCAGAGGTGGAGAAGGAGAGAGGGATAAATTAAAAGAGAGCAGGTGATGGTCAGAGAGGGGGAATGGGGACTTGGGGACACATTTACTAAGCAGTGATAAGAGATGTGGTGAGTGAAGACCTGATCACGTGAGTGCCCGCACACATGAGAGGGTGAGGGGGTCCATTGGGAGAGACCAAACAATTAAGTGAGACTAAGGAATTCAGATGCAGAGGATTCTTTAGGAAAATTGATTGGGATATTGAAGTCATCTAATACAGTGGAGGGAAGATCTAAAAAGATCAAGGCAGGTAGAATGCTTCTATGCTTGGTGACTACTGTTGGACAGTGACAAGAGATGACCCAGAAGAAGAGTACAAGCGACAAGCAAAGAGAAAGTATCTCATGAATAGGTCAATATTGGGATAGTTCTTTCAGTTGCTGTGTGTTGCTTCATTTTGTGTTCTTATTATGACTGATTGAATTGAAACAATTGTTATTTATGTTGCATCAATAACATATCAGATTATTTTAAAATTGCTTTTCATTATGACTATATTGCTAACATACATATAGCACAAGTAGTCTAGCTCAAAAACTAGGGGTTGGGTATGTTATGCCGGCTGCCGGGATCCCGGTTATCAGCATACAGACACCGGGATCCTGGCAGCAGAATGCCAGTGGAGTAGGGGGGGCGAGAGCAACAAAGCCCCTTGTGGGCTCGGTGGCTCGCTGCGCTCGCCACAGGTTCTGTTCCCGCTCTATGGGTGTGGTGGACCCTGTGGGTCGGCTTTCCAATATCCGGAAATTTTATCGTTAATTTTATCGTTCGGGATCCCGGCATCGGCATGCTGATCACAGTATTCCGAGCACCAGTAACATAACTGCATCCCAGAACTATGACTACTTTTAGAATGGAAACAAATTAAAAGTATTTCTTTGTTGTACAGTGCAGTGTGTTATTCATGGTTACTAAACTTTTTATCATGTAAAATACAATTAATTACAGATGCAAGTACAAAATAAAAGTTATATTTAAATTCTAATAAACACCCATTGCCATATTCTCAGGGCAGGATTAAGGGCCACATGAACCTGAGGCTGAAAATGTTCAAGCTCTTAAGCCATGATTAGACATAGACAAGTCATTGCAGGATTTATTTTATTTATTAAATACAGTGGGGTAACAAGGTGGGACATGTGCCCTGGGCGCCATGGCAAGGGAGGCGCCGCTGGCCAAGCCAGTGGAGAGAAGCAGCAGGCTATGGTCTGGCAGGAGAAGAGGGGGGGTCCTCCCCTTAACTCTCCACTCCTCCCAGTGGCAGGCTGGGCCAGTAGGATTTGACTAGGAGGATTTCACTAGGATTTGGCTAACCCATTGCTCTTAGTCAGCATGGCCACTACCACCTCAGCCCAAAATGCTCCGGGCTCCTCTGCCCTCAAGAAATCCTTCTCACGGTTGGGACCAGATAGAGAGCAACCAAGGAGTGCCACTGGGATCTGGGGGAGGGGAGAAGGGCACCATTTTAATTTTGCCCTGGGTGCTAAAACCCCTAGTGATGCCCCTTATTAAAGAGATCAGTTAAGTTGGTAAAACTGTTCCGTTATGTTGGATACGTTTTGAGAAACAAATTATTCTCATTGCTGTGTCAATAATGATTAGTTGACTAATAGGGAAATACAGGTGGAACTGGTATACGCCTATTAGAGCCATAGATCAGATTGTGTCACAACTTAGGGGCAACAGGCATTAACAGGGGTAATTTGGAGTCCATCCCTGGGAAGCAGCTGGTATTGGTAGTAATCCTAGTTTTTCCTGAGGAGTTGTTTTAGTTTACTGGTAATTTAGGCAACTAGTTGCAGATCCAGTGATGTCTCAGTGCTTGCATGGGGGTCATGCTTGCTGCTGGATCCCAACTTAAACAATCTTTTAGGAAGTCAATAAAAAGAGCATCTTCACATCCAATGAATGCTGCAAACTAGTCTTTGCTTCCAGGAGCACCACGTATTTTGTCCCTGCATTGACTGCTTCTGTTTAAGTCAAGACTACAGATCCATATTGGGTATCTGCGCAGTAGCAGGGGTAGCCTTTGGAATTGAAAAAAATATACGCTTTCTCAGTTAGTTCTAGGATCTCTAGTGGTGGAGACCCAAGGAGTTCAATTATGTGTGCTAACTGGTCACTCTCATCCTATCCTGGGAACAGTGGGTAGCCAGTCAACAGCTCTGCCAAAATGCATCCAAAGCTCCACATATAAATTGGCATGCCACAGCCACTTCCCAGGATTACCTCAGGTGCCGTATAGTAACGAGTCTGAATGTATGTTAGGAGTCTCTGGTGCTCAAAGCAACTTGTTCCAAAGTCAATCATTTTTATTCCTTTATGCCCTGGGCTCTTAAACATAATGTTTTCTGGTTTTAGATCGCAGTGCATGATGGTATTTCAGAATCAGAATCCGCTTTATTGGCCAGGTATACTTGTGTATATTAGGAATTTGTCTTTGGTTTGCTATACAACAGCCAAATAGGTAACAGATAAGCAGGTGGGGGGCAAGTAAAGTCAGACAGATAGGTATACCGTAGGGACACAAATGAGTTACATGTACATCTAGTCAGTCAATGTTCAGGAGTTCAGAAATCGGACCGCTTGGGGAAAGAAACTTTTGAGGCTTCTGGTGGACCCAGCGGGGATGGCCCTGTAATGCCTGCCTGAAGGAAGCAAGCTAAAAATGCTGTGGCAGGGGTGTAGCTGGTTCTTTACTATCTTCGTTGCCCGCTTTTTAGCTCTGGACAGGTACAGGTCCTGGACTAAGGGAATGTCGGCCCCGATGATCTTCTCTGCGGTTCTGACCACCTTTTGGAGCCTGCATCTGTCCCACGCACTGGCGGAGCCATACCATACTGTAATACCCCACAATGTGAAGTATTACAGTATGTCTGACATTGTGCATCACGCTACAGTGCAAGTGTATATCATTATGCAACTGACAGAACGCAGCTCCCAGCAGCCCCAGCAACTGCTCAAGAGCTCAGGAGCAGGTCACATGACGAGTCAGGTGGTTAGAGCTGTGACACTTGGGAGAAAGAGGTGGTTGGTGGGAGCAGAGCTGAGGTAATCTTGAGAGGAGAGGTATGCTGTCAGGAGTGCGCTGAGGTGGCACGGAGGTGACAGCGAAGATGGAGGTGAACCCTCTTCTTACAAGGGTGGTCAGCGAGAAAGCTTCCCCCATGCAAGGCAAGTCCGGGGGTGCAGAGGTAATAAGAGTGACCGCAGCAGCAGCTTCCATAGCAGCAGTGGGTGGAGCTTTATCTGGAGCCTCAGCAGTGGGCAGTGCCGCAAAGTGGACCAGGCCTCCCCTGTTAAGGCAAGAGGTGGGCAAGAGTAACAAAAGGACAGCCCATGGGAGCAGATTGTCCGGCAAGAGACCCAATATCCCACACTGACAGCTACTCACAGCTTGGAGCCCTCACAGTTCACCCGGAGAGGTGTTGCTGACATAAACCTAAATCATTCCTGCAGGGCAAGCCAAATTTGCTAGACTGAATTGTAATCACAAAGAGATTCCAGTCTGTTAACAGATTCACTCTGTCAGTCAGGATTTGGAGCAGGCAGTTCCAGCAGACATTCAGCTATAATTTGATTTGTTACAGCTAACACAGCTCACAGGAGCCTGCCCCTAAATGAATGCTCCTGTACAGTATATAATCACTACTGGATGTTAGTGGGGGAAAGGGAGCGTTTAAGTACTTTACCAGAGTTAAACACTAGAGGAACTAATGGGCCCTACTCACAGGCCGACCCGCCGCCGAGCTGCCCGACGGCGGATACGGCCGACGAGCGACCCGGCGGCGGGGGGCAGTGACGGGGGGAGTGAAGTTTCTTCACTCCCCCCCGTCACGCGGCTCCATAGAACTGCAGGCAAATATGGACGAGATCGTCCATATTGGCCTGCATGCACAGCCGACGGGGGACCAGCGATGAACGAGCGCGGGACCGCGCATCGTTCATCGATGGAGCCTCCACACTGAAAGATATGAACGAGTTCTCGTTCATTTATGAACGAGATCGTTCATATCTTTCAAAAAATCGGCCAGTGTGTAGGGCCTATAAGAGAGGATATTGCACACCTTACCTTTTCCCGTTAGCGATTTAGAAAGTCTGCTCTTCCGCTTAAGAGACAGCCAAGCATTATATACTGTACCCTGTTGTCCTTAAGGAACGAAAAAGGAAAGGCAGCAATTTAGAGAAAGCATTCCCTTTTGCTCAGTAACCAGTGTTACAGTCCATAACTACCTCTTTGGAGCCAGGACTTAAAGGTACCCAACGTGCATAACACTCAGCTGAACCTTGAGGGTGGAACTAATTGGGGTTGTTCACGGCACCGTGTAGGGTAAAAGCATACTTGCCTACCTGACCCTCTCCATGAGGGAGAAAATGCGCTGTTCCTGGACTTTCCTGGTAATGTATGATTGCCATCACCTGTGGTGAAACACCTTTTTTATCAATTAACTAGCTCACCACAGGTGGTGGCAATCATACATTACCAGGAAAGTCCAGGAACAGAGCATTTTCTCCCTCATGGAGAGGGTCAGTTAGGCAAGTATGGGTAAAAGTGACTAAAAGCATACTGAATGTTTATTAACCTGCATAGTGATGAAATGGTTATTGACCTGTTTAAATAAGTCGTATACCAAATGGATATTGCAAGGCTATTGCAATTATTCAAGCCTTGTTTTCGCAAATTGCAGTGTTTATAATTTAATCTTAAAATTCGGTCATTGCTGTTATAGTAAAGATTATATGGTCTAACTAACAGCTTTTAAAAAATTACAGAAGAAATGTCTCCTAAGATACTTCGTTCCAGTATAATAAAATATGTTTATTTTTCACTGTTGTATAATGTACAGTATTGTCAAAGATTGCAAATTGACTTAAATGAATTGATGAAAGTTCACCAAGTACCAGTAGGCTTCCCTGTGTAGACTACTTCTTCTCACTTGTCTGTGGAACAGCGAAGAGAGCTGTGGTAAAGAATAAAGAAACCTAACCTGCAGGAAAAAGAAAAGGGATCTATCGCACCACATTATTACTGTACTTACCTGGGTGTCACAATACCAGTATCAAGAAGCACAGTACCGACTCCACAATTACGGAGTAGAAGAGGAGCAGAAGCTTCTGTGGGATGTTGAACTTCCTTAGTTGCCTGAGGAAGAATAACCTCTGCTGTGCTTTACCAACAGTGGCGTCAGCGTTGGACCCCAATTTAAGGTCCCAGGAGATTGTGGTCCCCAGGAACTTGAAGGAGTCCACTAGTGATACCACACTGTCAGCAATCATTATCGGAGGTGCACTATCTGACTTCTTCCTGAAGTCCACTATCATCTCAGTAGTTTTGAGGGGGTTGAGCTCATGGTTGTTGTGGCTGCACCACTGGGCCAACTGGTCTACTCCCGTCTATAGGCCGATTCGTCGCCGCCCTTGATGAGGCCGATGACGGTGGTGTCGTCGGCAAATTTGATGATCTTTACTGATTGCGCCTCATTTCTGTGCAGAGACACCAGGCACTCTAGGATCGAGCAGGCCAAGTTACAGTGTGCACCTATACTAAATCCCAGGAATTTTTTTTTTCAGAATAAGGTCAAACAAGTCCATGTCCAGGAGTTCAAATGTCATGCAGATGCGATTTCAGAAGATAAAACTTTCCTGCATGTGAATTACATTCATGCTTCCAGTCTTATCCAGCTTCCTTGGATGTTCCAGGATCCTGTTCTCTTCCATGGCTTGGTGGTTGAACATTGTATCATTGCAGATGGTGCTGTTGTATTTTGTGATCAAAAACTTTTGCCACCTGACCAAAGGTACCTCCCCCAATAAGCTCCAACTGTTCATAGCGATAAGTGACATGGTCATGGGGTGCAAATATGGAGCGTCCTTCTTCATCATCGTACTTTCCATTATTAGATTATTAGATTTATCTGCAACTCCATGGCTCTTCTTTCCATTTTGACCCAAAAAGTATATCTCTGAAGTTTCTCGGAAGATGTCAGTAGGTGTCTGTACCACTTGAGTGATTGCTCAGGACTCAGGTATGTGATGGCACTGATGGACTTGGTGGAGCCATTTTTGGATTTTGAGGTATATGCACTACCAATGTTGGACATAGTGGAATGATTTTTTGCTGCTGTGATTATGTCTATATGCCCCCATATATCAGCAATCGTTTGGAGCAATTTGCCAATTTGCAGACAATTGTGCAAATAAATCTGCAATGTATAGGATTCAGATGAAAAATCGATTGGGATTGTTAAATCAGGTTGTCCAACATGTTGAATTTCACAGATCAATTGGGGCTGTAGATTGTTAGTATATGGTAACAATCAGCAGATTTGCAGTCTGTTTCTAGTAAATTGTCGAGCCTTTCAAGATTGGCAGATCTGCATTTGCTGAAAATAATCTGCAAATCACTGAAAAATATCTGTAATATATGGGCAGATTGCTTTGTTTGTGATTGCTGATGCGTCCTGATTGTGTACAGAGTCACAGTTATCATTTCAGATGCACATACAGAGAAGCGTATTTATAATGTAGTGGACATTCCTGGACAGTGATTAGGGGGAGACTTAGCGCACACACGGCGATGGTCTGTCTTATGGGTATGTTATGGGTGTCATGAGCATGACGGTGATAGTGTTTGCATACACAGGCGAGCAACCACTCACATAAGAGGCCATACTCAGAAGGTGAAACTGCACCCATTATAGTGCTGGCACAACCTATGATTGTGTGACTAATGGTGGTGTCTATAGATTCAGCAATCAGTATTACAGTGTGTAAAGGTGCTGACAGTGGACATCTCAGTCCTTGGACAGTCAGACACATGGAGGAACACAAGGGAAGGGCTTTGCAGCAGCATTTGCATACAGTCACAAACAGGTGACTGCCAATAGATGCAGCAATCAGTATTAGAGTGTGTATAGATGATTTGAGGATCAGTAATGACAATGCCATAAATAAAGGCATGGAAGTGTTGCAGTTTGTCACTGCCTGCTGTGGATTTCTGATATAAGCCGTGAGTGGAACATGCCTGGGGTAGTTATGTTTTGAAGAGGTAATGCTGAACTACTGCTGAATTTATATATATATATATATATATATATAAAATATCCATTGTAGAAGAGCCGCACTCACATGTCGTTAATAATCACAGTTGCTGGGGTGCAAAATCCAGGAACAGGTCCTATCAGAACAAAGTTCCACGATACATGTGCACAAATAAGGATGCACTCACCAGACTTCTCCAGGGTGAAATTGATAGATTTTAATCCAGACAGCACATACTCACAAACAGAAGGTCAACGTTTCAGCTCACAGCAGAGCCTTTGTCAAGACCAGATTACCAGGGAGATGGCAACCTGGTAATCTGGTTTTGACAAAGGCTCTGCTGTGAGCCGAAACGTTGACCTTCTGTTTGTGAGTATGTGCTCTCTGGATTAAAATCTATCAATTTCACCCTGGAGAAGTCTGGTGAGTGCATCCTTATTTGTGCACATATATATAATATATATATATATATTTCTCTTACGTCCTAGAGGATGCTGGGGACTCCAAAAGGACCATGGGGTATAGACGGGATCCGCAGGAGCCATGGGCACACCATAAGACTTTTACTGGGTGTGAACTGGCTCCTCCCTCTATGCCCCTCCTCCAGACCTCAGTTAGATTCTGTGCCCAGGAGAGACTGGACACACACTAGGGGAGCTCTACTGAATTTCTCTGGAAAAGACTTTATGTTAGTTTTTTTATTTTCAGATAGACCTGCTGGCTACAGGCTCTCTGCATCGGGGGACTAAGGGAAGAGAAGTCAGACCTACTTCTGCTGAGTTAAGGGTTCTGCTTCTTAGGCTACTGGACACCATTAGCTCCAGAGGGTTTGATCACTTGGTGCGCCTAGCTGCTTGTTCCCGGAGCCGCGCTGTCACCCCCCTCACAGAAGCCAGAAGAAAGAAGCCGGGTGAGTATAAAGAAGGCAGAAGACTTCAGTGACGGCAGAAGACTTCAGTAACGGAGGTACAGCGCAGCGGTCGCGCTGCGCTCCATGCTCCCACACACCAACGGCACTCACAGGGTGTAGGGCGCTGGGGGGGAGCGCCCTGGGCAGCAAGTTACTGAGGTTTTTTAACTGGCAGAACAGCATATTAGAGGTGCCTGGGCACTATGTATGACACCCCCGCCAGTATAAAATTTTAAATTGGAGCGGGTCTACAGCGCACCGGGAAGGGGCGGGGCTTAGCCGCACAGCTTACCAGCTCCATTTTCTCTCTTCACAGTGCATGCAGAGACGCTGGCCCGGACCTCCACTCTCCTTACAAGTACTGGGAGCAAAACAGGGGGGAGCACAGTAAATTGGTGCTATATAATACAGCGCAGATATCATAATTATTTTTTTTGTAGTATATGGGCGCTGGGGTGTGAGCTGGCATACTCCCTCTGTGTTCTCTCTACAGGCTTCCCTGTGGGTCTGTCCCCTTTGGCCAGTGTGAGTGTGTGTGTGTCGGTACTGTGTGTCGACATGTCTGAGGCTGAGTGCTCCTCCCCGGAGGAAGTTACTGGGGGCGCAGAGAAGGATTTGGGAGTGACTCTGTCGGCACAGCCGACTGCGGATTGGGTGAATATGTTGAGTACATTGAATGCAAATGTGGCGTTATTGTCTAAGAGGCTGGATAAATCTGATTCTCAGACACAAACGTGGAGAAAATCCATGGAGGACGCCTTGTCTCAGGTACAGACCCCCTCAGGGTCACAGAAACGTTCCTTTACCCAGATGGCAGATACAGATACCGACACGGACTCTGATTCCAGTGTCGACTTTAGTGAGGCCAGTTTACATCCAAAATTGATAAAGAGTATTCAGTACATGATTGTGGCTTTTAAAGATGTTTTACATATTTCTGAGGAACCTCCTGTTCCAGATACAAGGGTTTGTTTATTTAAAGGGAAAAAGCCTGAGGTGCAGTTTTCCCCCTCTCATGAACTGAACGCTCTATGTGAAAAGGCTTGGGAGTCGTCTGACAAAAGGTGGCAGATTCCCAAGAGAATTTTTATGGCATATCCTTTCCCCTCTGACGACAGGGAGAAATGGGAGTCGTCTCCAAATGTGGACAAGGCTCTGTCCCAACTGTCCAAAAAAGTGGCTCTTTCGTCTCCTGACACGGCTGCCCTCAAGGGTCCTGCGGATTGCAGGCAGGAAACGACATTAAAGGCCATTTATATCACTACGGGTGCACTCCTCAGGCCTGCCGTGGCGTCGGCGTGGGTGAGTAGTGCTATTGCTAAATGGGTTGATAATTTGGCATCTGACATGGATACCCTTGATAAGGATAACATTCTTTTGACTCTTGGTTATATCAGGGACGCTGCAGCTTACCTAAAGGATGAGGCGAGGGATGTTGGCCTCTTGGGATCAAGGGCCAATGCCATGGCGGTCTCGGCCAGGAGGGCGTTGTGGATTCATCAATGGAATGCTGATGCCGACTCCAAGAAAGCTATGGAAGCTCTCCCTTTTAAAGGTAGTGTCTTGTTTGGTGACGGCCTTGCTGACCTGGTGTCTACCGCTACTGCGGATAAGTCATTTTTTCTTCCTTATGTTCCCGCACAACAGAAAAAGGCGCCCCATTATCAGATGCAATCCTTTCGGCCTAATAAATACAAAAAAGGAAGGGGCTCGTCCTTCCTCGCTTCAAAAGGTAGAGGAAGGGGAAAAAGGTCGCCTGCTGTGTCTGGCGCCCAGGACCAAAAGTCCTCCCCCGCCTCTGCCAAGTCCACCGCATGACGCTGGGGCTCTCCTACGGGAGTCCGTGCCTGTGGGGGCCCGTCTCCGAATCTTCAGTCAGGTCTGGTTTCAATCGGGCCTAGATCCTTGGGTCTTAGACATAGTATCCCAGGGGTACAAACTGGAGTTTCAGGAGTTGCCCCCCCCCCCCCCCCCCGCCGATTTTTCAAATCAGCCTTGCAAGTTTCTATTCCAGAAAGGGAAGCAGTAAATGCTGCGATACAAAAGCTGTGTCAACAGAGGGTAATTGTCCCGGTTCCCCCGTCCCAATGGGGGGGAAGGGTTCTATTCGAGCCTCTTTGTCGTGCCAAAGCCGAACGGCTCGGTCAGACCGATCCTGAACCTAAAATCCCTCAATCCGTACTTGAAAACTTTCAAGTTCAAGATGGAATCTCTTCGAGCTGTGATCTCCAGCCTAGAAGGGGGGGATTTTATGGTGTCAGTCGACATAAAAGATGCCTACTTACATGTCCCGATATATCCTCCTCATCAGGCCTTCCTGAGATTTGCGGTGCAGGATTGTCATTACCAATTTCAGACGTTGCCGTTTGGGCTTTCCACGGCTCCGAGGGTCTTCACCAAAGTGATGGCAGAAATGATGGTACTTCTACGCAAGCAGGGTGTCACAATTATCCCGTACTTGGACGATCTCCTGATAAAGGCGAGATCAAAAGAGCAGTTGCTAAGAAATGTGGAACTCTCCCTGAAGGTTCTGCGACATCATGGTTGGATTCTAAATTTGCCAAAGTCTCAATTGATCCCGACAACTCGGCTGCCCTTCTTGGGCATGATCCTAGACACGGAATTACAGAGAGTGTTTCTTCTGGCGGAAAAAGCTCTGGAAATCTAGACCATGGTCAAGGAGATTCTGAAACCGGCAAGAGTATCGATTCATCAATGCACTCGAGTGCTAGGGAAGATGGTTGCGGCTTACGAAGCCATTCCGTTTGGCAGGTTTCATGCCCGGGTGTTTCAGTGGGACCTGCTGAACATATGGTTCGGGTCTCACCTGCACATGCACCGGAAAATAAGTCTATCTTCCAGGACCAGAATTTCTCTCCTGTGGTGGCTGCAAAGTTATCAACTTCTAGAGGGACGCAGGTTCGGAATCCAGGATTGGGTCCTGCTGACCACAGATGCAAGTCTCCGAGGCTGGGGTGCAGTCACACAAGGAAGAAGTTTCCAGGGAAAATGGTCAAGCCAGGAATCTTGTCTCCACATAAATGTTCTGGAATTAAGAGCCATTTACAACGGCCTTCTGCAGGCGAAAAACCTTCTTCAATGTCTATCTGTCCTGATTCAGTCGGACAACATAACAGCGGTGGCGTACGTAAACTGCCAGGGTGGAACAAAGAGCACAGCGGCAATGGCGGAGGCCACAAGAGTTCTCCGCTGGGCGGAACAGCACGTGAGCGCTCTGTCAGCAGTCTTCCTTCCGGGCGTGGACAACTGGGAAGCAGACTTCCTCAGCAGACACGATCTCCATCCAGGAGAGTGGGCCCTTCATCAAGAGGTGTTTGCAGAAGTGACAAGGCATTGGGGAATTCCTCAAATAGACATGATGGCGTCTCGCCTCAACAAGAAGCTTCCGAGGTATTGTTCCAGGTCAAGGGACCCTCAAGCCAGTGCAGTGGACGCCCTGGTAACTCCGTGGGTGTTTCAGTCGGTGTATGTGTTCCCTCCACTTCCTCTCATTCCAAGAGTGTTGAGGATCATAAGACGAACAAGGGTTCAGGCAATACTCGTCGATCCAGATTGGCCACGGAGGGCCTGGTATCCGGATCTTCAGGAATTGCTCATAGAAGATCCTTGGTCGCTTCCTCTCAGAGAGGACCTGTTGCTGCAGGGGCCATGTGTATTTCCAGACTTACCGCGGCTGCGTTTGACGGCGTGGAGGTTGAACGCCAAATCCTAGCTAGTAAAGGTATTCCTGGGTAAGTCATCCCCACTCTCCTTAAGGCTAGAAAGGAGGTCACGGCGAAGCATTATCACCGTATTTGGAGAAAATTTGTGTCGTGGTGTGAAGCCAAAACAGCTCCTGCGGAGGAGTTTCACTTGGGTCGTTTCCTCCATTTTTTGCAGGCAGGCGTGGATGCAGGCCTGAAATTGGGTTCCATCAAAATGCAGATTTCGGCTTTATCTATTTTCTTTCAAAAAGAATTGGCCGCCCTTCCTGAGGTTCAGACTTTCGTGAAGGGAGTGCTGCATATCCATCCTCCGTTTGTGCCACCCGTGGCACCGTGGGATCTTGAATTGGTGTTACAATTTCTTATGTCTCACTGGTTTGAACCTTTGCGGAAGGTTGGGTTAAAGTTTCTCACTTGGAAAGTGGTCATGCTTTTGGCCTTGGCGTCTGCCAGATGAGTGTTAGAATTGGCGGCTTTGTCTCACAAGAGCCCATATTTGATTATTCATGTGGATAGAGCGGAATTGAGGACTCGTCAACAATTTCTGCCGAAGGTGGTTTCTTCGTTTCACATAAATCAACCTATTGTGGTACCTGTGGCTACGGATGCTGTGGCAGTGCCAAAATCTCTTGATGTCGTAAGAGCTTTAAAAATTTATGTCGCCAGAACAGCTCTTGTTAGGAAAACGGAGGCTCTGTTTGTCCTGTATGCTTCCAACAAGATTGTAAATCCTGCTTCCAAGCAGACTATTGCACGCTGGATTTGTAATACGATTCAGCACGCTCATTCTTCGGCTGGGTTGCAGTTGCCGAAGTCAGTAAAGGCCCATTCTACCAGGAAGGTGGGCTCATCTTGGGCGGCTGCCCGAGGGGTCTTGGCACTTCATCTTTGCCAAGCAGCTATGTGGTCGGGTTCAAACACTTTTGCTAAGTTCTACAAGTTTGATACCCTGGCTGATGAGGACCTCATGTTTGCTCAATCGGTGCTGCAGAGTCGTCCGCACTCTCCCACCCGGTCTGGAGCTTTGGTATAGACCCCATGGTCCTTTTGGAGTCCCCAGTATCCTCTAGGACGTAAGAGAAAATAGGATTTTAATACCTACCGGTAAATTCTTTTCTCCTAGTCCGTAGAGGATGCTGGGCGCCCATTACAGTGCGTACTGTTACTTGCAGTTGTATTATTGGTTGTTGATTTCGGTTACACAAAGGTTGTGTATCGGTTATGTTCAGCTTGTTGCTGTTTTTCGTTCATACTGTTATCTGGTATTCCTGCTAATCCAGTTGGATGGTGTGTTTGTGGTGTGAGCTGGTATGTATCTCACCCTTAGTTTAACAAAAATCCTTTCCTCGAAATGTCCATCTCCCCTGGGCACAGTTCCTATAACTGAGGTCTGGAGGAGAGGCATAGAGGGAGGAGCCAGTTCACACCCAGTAAAAGTCTTATGGTGTGCCCATGTCCTGCGGATCCCGTCTATACCCCATGGTCCTTTTGGAGTCCCCAGCATCCTCTACGGACTAGGAGAAAAGGATTTACCGGTAGTTATTAAAATCCTATTTTATCTATATATATATATATATATATATATATATAGTAGCAAATTATATAAGGTAATAAATTATAAAGTTTGGTAAGAGTTATTTATGGACTGACTCCTCAAGCACCATAAACCAGCACCATATCCAATAGAGTTATATAGAAATAGGAATATATACAAATGTATACTGCAGAATGATTTTCTGTTTATTTTGTGCTTGAGCCCAATGCAGTCAGTAAACAGCTGGCAAATCGGTAAATCAGAAACAGGTGTATAAACTTTAACTTTAATAATTGCAACTTCATTACGCGCTAATCCTAAATAACTTTATTTTTCTTTCAAACACACTATGTACCACACATTTTCTTTAGTGCACCCCATTGTATTTTCTCCAAAGCAATCACATCCCTTCAACCCACCCCTCTGTACACATTGCCAACCTCATTTTTCCACTCTCCTCTTATTAACACTCATGAGCGATTTACTTATCTATATGTATTGACAATAACATTCACAACTTCTCACCACACACAAAAAAAATCACAAACCTCCTACATCTATATTTATCTCTCTCTCCTGCTTTTATTAGCTGGTGACATGTCACCAAATCATGGCCCCAACCACTTGCCCTAGTCACATTTACCTTATCTGCAGCAGTATATAAATCCAGCAAACCTCAAAAACATCACATGTCTCCCATCACCCTCCAACTCACTAAGATGTGCCTGTTGGAATGCACACTCTGTAACAAATTAATATCCATCCATGACCTCTCCATATCTAACAACTTCAACCTGCTTGCTATAACAGAAACATGGCTCACACAATCAGCCTCTGCTTCCCTTGCAGCAATGTCACACAGTGGTGTCCACTTCACACACACCTCCAGGCCTGGTAAGAGTAAAGGAGGTGGGGTTGGAATATTATTCTCGCAGTTCTTTGCATACACAGTTCTACCACAGGTTACATCACTCAAAGTCACATCATTTGAAGTTCATTCTATCGGGATTTACATTCCTTTTTTTCTGCATGTTGCCGCTATCTATCGCCCACCTTGGCAACCCAAACAATTTCTGGAAGATTTTTCTGCCTGGCTCCCTCACTTCCTATCCTCTAACATCTCAACCATCATCATGGGTGATTTTAAAATCATGATTAATAGTCTGAAACCTGCTGTCCTTGCCTCTAAACTATTCTAACCTCCTCTCTTTGCTCTCTCTGAATCGTCTACTCATCAGAAGGGCCACTGCCTTGATCTTGTATTCACCAGACTATGCTCAGTTTTTGAATTCACTAACACTCCTTTCCCTCTCTCGGATCACAACCTTATCACCTGCATGTTCTCCTCCATTACTTCAAACTCATTGTCACTAAAGTCTTCCCATCCTCCCCTAACTCAAAGAAATATTAGCACAATTAATTTTCAAGAACTTTCCACCTCTCTGCAACAACTCCTGTCAACTATTTCTGCATTCACTTCTGAGATGGCTGTATCACACCTAAACCAGACTCTAGAAATAGCCCTTGTTGAAGTGGCTCCAGCTGTCCATCACACTCAACGTAGGCCTAGATGTCATCCATGGCACTCTAAATTAATAAGACACCTACAAAAACTCTCAGGTAAAGTTGAAAGTCAGTGGTGTAAATCTCGTACTCCAAGCAACTTTCTCACGTATAAGACTATTTACCACTCCTATCATAATGACCTGGACACTGCCAAACAAACATATTTCCAAAGTCATCTCTGCTCAAGCCTCTAACTCCAAGCAACTTTTTAATACATTTAAATCACTGCTCAATCCTCCCTCACCTAATCCACCAGCCATTGTCCATGTGCAAGATCTTGCTTCCTAATACAAGATTGATTGATTGATAAGATCTGATATGAAATGGTGTGCTCTTCTTCAGCCAGTGACCTGCTTAACTCCCTGCACCCTTTGGCACCTTCTCTACATTTGATCCCAAAAATGAAGATGAAGTATCAATGCTCTTCTCACCCTCCTACTCTACTACCTCTCCTCTTGATCCTATACCATCACAAATAAGTAAAGCTCTGTCTCCTGTGCTCATCCCTACCTTAACTACAATCTGAAATCTCTCTCTACTGGTATCTTTCCTTCACTGTTTAAGCATGCAGCGATTACTCCCATTCTGAAAAAAAAAAAATTCTAACCCAAACTCTCCCTCAAACTACCGTCTCATCTTTTAGCTCCTATGCCCCTCCAAGCTACTTGAGAGACTTGCCTACACCTACCTCACACACTTTCTTTAACTCACACAATTTATTAGACCCACGTCAGTCAGACTTTCGTTCCCAACACTTCACAGAGACAAAACTGATTAAAGTAGTGAATGATCTGGTCACTGCTAAGTCTGAAGGCATAGCCCTTTCTTGGTTCTCATCCTACCTATCTATGCGCTCTTTCAGCGTCCGCATCTCTGAATCCACCAACTCTTCCCTAACTCTATCTGGTGGAGTATCACAAGGCTCAGTCTTAGGTATTCTGCTTTTCAATACCACATCTCTTGGCAAACTAATCAGCTCTTTTGGATTTCAGTATCCTCTGTACTTGGATGATACCCAAATCTACCTATCCTTCCCAGATTTGTTACCATCTGTATTGGACCATGTCACTGAATGCCTTTCTGCCGTTTCATCACATCTATCCTTCTGTATCAATGCCTATTTCCCTATAGATTATAAGCTTGAGAGAAGGGCCTTCCTACTTCTATGACTGTCTGCTATTACCAAGTTATGTTTTATCAGTGTTGTTTCCAAATGTAAATAGAAACGTCATTTGCTACACTATATAAGAAACTGTTAATAAATAATAATCGCACACACTGTTCCATCCTGTGTGTATGTAGCTACATATCATTCTGGGGCATGCATACGGGGAAGGGAATTCTTTTTCTGCCAGATCTCTTCCATGTAGCATGGCTCAGGTGCAAAAGCTGGCACTAATGATGACATTGGGGCTGTGAGAGGTGGTGGGGGGCCTGCGAGTGCGTGTGGTGGTGCCTGCTGCCGTGCAGGTGTAGACTCGGTACTCACCAGGCGCCGCTCGCTCTCACCTTCAGGTACCGGAACCCTCAACGGACCTGGAAATCTTCACTCGGATCCGGACACGGCGATTCCCTCTCGGAGCTGACCGTCGACCGAGCTGAGGAGAGAATGGTTTACATTAAAGGGGGTATCGACCCTTCTTCCAGTGGAACAGGGGATACCCCAGGGGTGGCTGCGACCTTCACCGGCTGGGTGAATGGTCATCACCGGCACAAAGCCTCAGCTACCCAGCTTTCACACACTCGCGCTTTCGCACGTAGTGTGATGAAAGGGATTCTCACGTCCGTGAGCAATCCTAACTCCGGCGCTCGGGGACAAACAAGGGACAGACGTACACGGATGCTACTCACCGTCACGAGTCTTGCACTCCGATCTTCTCCACTTACAGGTCCCTGTAAGGAGGCAAAGAGAAACAGCCGTGCAGGGCCTAACTCTGACCTAGTGTCACACCCTATACTATCTACAACAGCGGAGCCCTCAAACTAGCTCTGTGGGTGTGGTGCAACACAACTATGCACAACTTACACAACACATACACTTTGCCCTGCACGGTAACAACATATAACACACTATCGGAGTTACAACATAAAACGGTGCTGTCCCTTTATCTACCCGACCCAGAACACCCAGTAGTGGGGACCGCACAGCTCACCCACCTACCGTACTCTCAGGGTGGCCTGAGCCTAGCGCCCAGTACCACCTTTACTCACCTCAGGGAAACACTGCTTCGCTGGGCCTAGCGCCCCCTAACTGCCCACAGGCCGGAGGCCTGACTTTGCCCACGGGCCTAGCGCCCGCCTACTTGCCGCCCGTTGGGTGACCTGGGCCTTGTGCCCAGGGTCACCTTATCGTATCCCTGATTTGGCCACAAATACCCTAGGGCCTAACGCCCTCTATTAGCCACAGGCCTAGTGCCTAGATTGTTCCCCGGGCCTAGTGCCCGCCTAACTGGTGCCGCATGAGTGGGGTGGCTTGGGCCTAATGCCCAAACCACCTCATCAAATATTGGGGGCCCAAACTCCTAACTGCGCCCAGGCCTAGCGCCTGAATTGTGTCCTCGGGCCTAATGCCCGTCCCTGGTGGTCGAGGGAGGAAAAGGGGAGGGGGAGGATAGCCTCACTGAGGCCTTACCTAACCTGGGGGCCTCCACCGTCTTCTGCCGCTGACCCGTCCTGGCCAGCGGCGCCTCCGTCTCTTCCCTGCGTCCAGCCGCCGCTGGACATCTTCTTTCTGCAGGCCGACGTCTTCTGGCCTCTTCCGCGGCCTCAGGACCTCCTCTCCCCGCGGTCGTCGTCTTCTCCTCGGCGCCGGATCCTCTTCTGCGCTCCGGCGCGCCGACGACCTCCTCCGCTGCTCCCGGCCGTGTCTTCTCTTCTTCGCGCTCTTCGGCGCGGCCTCTCCTTCTTGGTCCCGCCCGGCGTCTGACGTCAGACGCCGGGGGCGGGGCCTATGACGCGGCGAGCGCCGATTGGCTCGCCGCGTCTCTCTACGATTGGCTGCCGCTCCGGGAGCCGCGATTGGCTCCCGGAGGGCGCCAACATTCAAATGCCCCCGCAGTCTCTGGTCCGGTGCAGGGAAAAGGGTAATCCCTGCACCGGACACCCGCCGCCGCCACACACTGACAGGCGCTGGGGACAGACAAGCTGTCCCCGCGCTGTCAGAGACATTGTCCCGCAGGGGACACAGGCGCTCTGGCTGCTGCAGCTGGAATGTGTCCTGTAAAACAGGACACGTTCCCACATTTCCCCCCCCTTTTTCCTTTGTAGTCCCTACAAAGATCTCCACGGCGTCCATCGTCCGCGGGTCAGGGAATTCCAAGGTCCTTCCGGCGAGGGTGCATTCGGGGGCCCAGCCTGGACCAGCTGTGACCCCACATCCTTCCTCCTCCAGCTCCGGGTTCCTCTTGCGTCCTGACCTCCATCGGCGGATCCTCTGGGGGAGTGGCATCTCCTCACGGTCGCTTGACGTTGGCCACCAAGGGGAATCTTCTTCCACGGGGACAACAGTCACCCACTCTTGGCCTCCGATATCGTCTGTGGCTTCGTCCCTGTCTTCCGGGTGTGGTATCGACCACCACCCAACAGCGGAATCCTCCGGGGCATCCGTTTCCTCCCGGGCAACAGCCACCACATGTCGAATTTCCTCGTGGGGCATCTCCAAAGGTCCTGTGTCTTCCTCTGGAACGGGTCCTCCCACGGCATCACAGTCCTGTCCCCGTACGTCGGTCCATCTCGGCACTCCCGGCAGGTACTCTTGCTCCAGGACTATCTCCTCCTCTTCACGGAGGGCATTCAACTGGGAGCATGACTCCACCCGATCCTGCCAGTCACTCTCGTCGGCGCTTCCGACGCCAGAGTCGTCCTCCATCTGTTCTGGGAGGGATTCGTCGGCGGACAGCTCACCGTAGTCCGAGTCCTCCTCCGATACTTGGACTGGGGTATTACTTTCCTCCTCAGCGTACTTCTTCGCTTCCGCTGGCACCTCTGCTTCCTCAGCGTACTCTTTCGCTTCCGCTGGCATCGTTACTTCCTCAGCGTACTCCTTCGCTTCCGCTGGCATCTCTTGGTACCCAGGACACTCCTGTTCCGCACGTCCTGGTCGTGTACGGTTCCATCGTGGAGAGATTCCAGACGTCTCAGTCACTGGGTCTTCACGCTTTTCTTCGCAGCGTGGTCTCTTCACCTCCCAGTCGTCCACCTCCGCCTCATGCGGGAAAGGATTCTGCCTTACTGGGGTCACTTTCTTGGGACAGAGTAGGTCCGCGGCATCTTCCCAAGGGCACTCACTGGCCGCATGTCCTGGTCGCCGACACTTCCAACAAGGGAGGGCCACTGCCACCTTCTCCAAGACGGGTTCCTGATCCACCTCCTTCACTGGGGAATCTTCACCCGTTGGTTCCGGCTCAGAGGAAATGGGCACCTGCGAACTAACTTCAAGCAAGGCCTTCCGCTCCATTTCCCTGGTTTCCTCCTCCCATCTCTGGGCGCGACCATCCGCAATCATCCGGTCTTCGTTCCACGGACAATCGGGAAGCGCATGTCCTCTCGCCTCGCAGAGCGCACACACAGGCTCTGCAGCCACCCGGTCCCAAAGCTGCTGACGAGACTCCGTCAGCTGCTTCACCGTGGCCTCGTAGTCCGTCCGGTCTTCAGTCCATGGACATTCCAGGAGCCGATGTTGGGGATCTCCACAGCCTTCACACCGGGAATCAACCTCGTCTTCGCTCGACTCTTCGTCCCAGGGACAACTGTTGTGCTCATGCCCGTAGTTTCCGCAGAGCAAACACCAGGACTCCTTCGCTTGGCCCTTCTGACGTCTTCGGTCCGCTTCCTGGACCACCTTCTTTGGGGACGTCTCTCGCCAAGTACACTCGCTGGCAAAGTGACCTGTTTGCCGGCATTTCTTGCAGGGCGTCACAGCGGCCTTCTTGCGCCCCTTCTCCCGGCGCTCTTCTTTTTCACGCTGGACCGACCGCTGCACCATCTTCAGGATGTCTGCCCCAGACACCGTCACCCAGTCGCTCTGGTCCGCACACGTCCGGGGGTGAGTCTTCTTCGGAGCCGTCCGCAGGGAGGTCTTCTTGGTGGCGTTCCACATCGTGTCCGTGATCCGGTCTCTTTGATCCTGCCGACTACGCCAAATGTGAGAGGTGGTGGGGGGCCTGCGAGTGCGTGTGGTGGTGCCTGCTGCCGTGCAGGTGTAGACTCGGTACTCACCAGGCGCCGCTCGCTCTCACCTTCAGGTACCGGAACCCTCAACGGACCTGGAAATCTTCACTCGGATCCGGACACGGCGATTCCCTCTCGGAGCTGACCGTCGACCGAGCTGAGGAGAGAATGGTTTACATTAAAGGGGGTATCGACCCTTCTTCCAGTGGAACAGGGGATACCCCAGGGGTGGCTGCGACCTTCACCGGCTGGGTGAATGGTCATCACCGGCACAAAGCCTCAGCTACCCAGCTTTCACACACTCGCGCTTTCGCACGTAGTGTGATGAAAGGGATTCTCACGTCCGTGAGCAATCCTAACTCCGGCGCTCGGGGACAAACAAGGGACAGACGTACACGGATGCTACTCACCGTCACGAGTCTTGCACTCCGATCTTCTCCACTTACAGGTCCCTGTAAGGAGGCAAAGAGAAACAGCCGTGCAGGGCCTAACTCTGACCTAGTGTCACACCCTATACTATCTACAACAGCGGAGCCCTCAAACTAGCTCTGTGGGTGTGGTGCAACACAACTATGCACAACTTACACAACACATACACTTTGCCCTGCACGGTAACAACATATAACACACTATCGGAGTTACAACATAAAACGGTGCTGTCCCTTTATCTACCCGACCCAGAACACCCAGTAGTGGGGACCGCACAGCTCACCCACCTACCGTACTCTCAGGGTGGCCTGAGCCTAGCGCCCAGTACCACCTTTACTCACCTCAGGGAAACACTGCTTCGCTGGGCCTAGCGCCCCCTAACTGCCCACAGGCCGGAGGCCTGACTTTGCCCACGGGCCTAGCGCCCGCCGACTTGCCGCCCGTTGGGTGACCTGGGCCTTGTGCCCAGGGTCACCTTATCGTATCCCTGATTTGGCCACAAATACCCTAGGGCCTAACGCCCTCTATTAGCCACAGGCCTAGTGCCTAGATTGTTCCCCGGGCCTAGTGCCCGCCTAACTGGTGCCGCATGAGTGGGGTGGCTTGGGCCTAATGCCCAAACCACCTCATCAAATATTGGGGGCCCAAACTCCTAACTGCGCCCAGGCCTAGCGCCTGAATTGTGTCCTCGGGCCTAATGCCCGTCCCTGGTGGTCGAGGGAGGAAAAGGGGAGGGGGAGGATAGCCTCACTGAGGCCTTACCTAACCTGGGGGCCTCCACCGTCTTCTGCCGCTGACCCGTCCTGGCCAGCGGCGCCTCCGTCTCTTCCCTGCGTCCAGCCGCCGCTGGACATCTTCTTTCTGCAGGCCGACGTCTTCTGGCCTCTTCCGCGGCCTCAGGACCTTCTCTCCCCGCGGTCGTCGTCTTCTCCTCGGCGCCGGATCCTCTTCTGCGCTCCGGCGCGCCGACGACCTCCTCCGCTGCTCCCGGCCGTGTCTTCTCTTCTTCGCGCTCTTCGGCGCGGCCTCTCCTTCTTGGTCCCGCCCGGCGTCTGACGTCAGACGCCGGGGGCGGGGCCTATGACGCGGCGAGCGCCGATTGGCTCGCCGCGTCTCTCTACGATTGGCTGCCGCTCCGGGAGCCGCGATTGGCTCCCGGAGGGCGCCAACATTCAAATGCCCCCGCAGTCTCTGGTCCGGTGCAGGGAAAAGGGTAATCCCTGCACCGGACACCCGCCGCCGCCACACACTGACAGGCGCTGGGGACAGACAAGCTGTCCCCGCGCTGTCAGAGACATTGTCCCGCAGGGGACACAGGCGCTCTGGCTGCTGCAGCTGGAATGTGTCCTGTAAAACAGGACACATTCCCACAGGGGCTATCACAGGATTTTGAGATTTGTCCAAATTTCCAGTATTTCAAACTGCAAAAATTACTTTGTCGTAGAAGAAATTGTTACCATATTTTCTACTACTTCATTTAGTTAAATATCAATCTGCTTCCTAATCCTTATTTTCATAATGCACACACTAGCCTATTTTGATACCTGTGCTCCACGAGAGGTATAAAAACCAGTGGGCATGACTTTATTAAATCATGTCATCACTAGGGTGGGGCAATGTGTATGATGCTGCTATGTCATCAAGCCTTCTGCCCACTCTGTGCTCAATGAGGTGGGCGTGACTTCATGCTGCAATTTACATCATCACAAAGTGTCTTCACCCACCATGTGAGACATATGCCTGCTATACTAGAGTGCAAGTGGTCACATCCCAATACAGAAGTCTCCCAGAGTAGAAAACTATGATAAGGAGGTCAAATTATACTTAGGTTTACTAGCTAACATTGGCCTTTTTTTTCTTTTACACTGCGATAACAAGGCTTTTCCATTGCTGCTTATCGTAGTTATATGAAATCTGTTTTTCTTTTTTATGAACTAGGAGTCACTGGAGTACTCTTGGGATATGGACAGGGCGTTAGCAGGGATAGCAACATTTAAATATTTAAATTAGTAAGCTCCTCCCCCTCCATACTCCTAAAATGGCTAGTGTTTTTTGTGTATACCAGGGAAGGCACGTTCTGGACTCCAGACTTTACTTTTACATTTTTTTATTATTTTTTTAAGACACAGCCCCTTCCCAGCTTACAGAGAAGCATGGGTCTGGGACTGTGTGTGCTGCTACCAGCAACAAAAGGCTTGTCGGCGCTTAGTTGAGAAATATCACCATAGACCTTAATCAATGTTAGCTGATTTCAGCCTTGACTGCAAGGAGCAGGTCGGTGCTTGCTGAGAAGCCCTGTCAGAGCCTTCAGACGCCGGCAGGGTGAGGTGCAAAAGATAAGGAGTGGGTAGTCAGCTCACGCTGCTGGCGCTCCGTGTTTGGGGTGTATGTAACAGCATATGGGCTCACGCTGCTTACCGCTATTAATGCCGGGCTGGGCCCATCTCCACTGTCCTCAGACCCGCCACTGCACTGTGTAAAGGGGCAGTCAGCTTATGCTGCCGCCATTTAGGGGGGTATATGCCGCCGGCATGTGCCCAGCTTCCTTCTCCCAGCCTCACTAGCCGGAGCGTCCTGCGCTGAGCAAGACAGCACTGCGGCTTACTGTACTCAGTACAATAAATGGCGGGGGGTAATATAATGGTGGCCCAGTCTGGACATTTCCCTCAGCATAACGGGGAGGGCCATGGCCAGTGTGCTTACTGTTTTAGATATGTGGACCTGTTTGCATAGTCTAAGGGGGCAAATCAGGCTATTAAGCCTATGCTGACAATGTATACATTTATTATGGATACTTTGGTACAGGTTGAGTATCCCATATCCAAATATTCCGAAATACGGAATATTCCGAAATACGGACTTTTTTAAGTGAGAGTGAGATAGTGAAATCTTTGTTTTCTGATGGCTCAATGTACACAAACTTTGTTTAATACACAAAGTTATTACAAATATTGTATTAAATGACCCTCAGGCTGTGTATATAAGGTGTATATGAAACATAAATGAGTTGTGTGAATGTACACACACTTTGTTTAATGCACAAAGTTATAAAAAATATTGGCTAAAATGACCTTCAGGCTGTGTGTATAAGGTTTATATGAAATATAAATGCCTTCTGTGCTTAGACTTAGGTCCAATCACCATGATATCTCATTATGTTATGCAATTATTCCAAAATACGGAAAAATCCCATATCCAAAATACCTCTGGTCCCAAGCATTTTGGATAAGGGATACTCAACCTGTATATGTTTAGAAAAAAAAAGTACATGGTGCGGATGCCATTTTATAATGACTTCCTGCTTCTTAGAGCAGGAATTTGGTGTCGGCCCTACAACACACGGTCACTGGAGGGGGCAGTAGGTTTTTCAGTGAAGCACAAAAGTTAACAGAACTTAGTTGTACCAGGGTGCGGTGCACTCAGTCTTATACAACACTTCAGTTATTTTTTTACGTAGTCATGAAGACTTTTGTTTCACTGTATTACTGTCTGTGTGCATGATGACTGGAAAAGCTAATGCAAAATCTAAGAAGCTGCTTGTCTGCGATAACTGTGATAATGTGTTACGTGATGGAACTTCCACTTGCACAGTGTGTCTTACAAATATGGGTCCAAATAAGGACCTCTGCCCTGATCTTCCTTGGGCTATGATGGCAGGTGTGATGGCTGATTTGGTGTCAGAATTATCCGCTGCATGGATGGAGCATGAGTCACCAAGGTCTGATCCAAGGTCAATGCCAGCTGAGCAGCCAGAGTGGGCTCAGGATATTTTGAGAACTTTGCATGGTTTACAAAAGACCATGAATAGTTCAAATTCTAAGAGTAGTCATCGTTAGTCTCATAATTTACTGGTTTCCTCGATTTTACAATCTGATAATTCAATGCCAGGAAAAAGAGGAGGAAAGTGAATTGAGCCAGGAGTCAGATAGTGAGGTCACTGATAGCCCGGGCATTGATGATCTCATCAGGGTGGTATGCCAGGTACTAGATTTCACTGAGACAGAGGAGCCCCTGTCAAAAGATGTTTTATTTGCTAAGAGACAAAGGGCGGCTGTGTGTTTTCCTTTTTCAGATTCTCTTAATAAGCAGTTGACGGAAGCAGGACAAAATCCAGATAAATGCTTTTCTATCCCCAAACGATTTCTGTCTAACTAACCTTTCCCACAGTCTATGACAACTGAATGGGAAAATTTGCCAACAGTCGATCGCAAGGAGATTGACAGGAAGAAGGCGTTTATGGGTGTCAACTGACCATTTTTTGGGGAGTGGTTGGAAAAACGCAGTCCAAGCGTTTGCAGGGCGGGTGTCTGACGTCAATTCCGGGACCGGACAGGCTGAAGTGATCGCAGCTGCTGAGTAAGTTCAGACCTACTCAGAAACTGCACAAACTGTTTTTGTACTGCTCGGCTGCACAAGCGCTCGCACACTTGCAAAGCTAAAATACACTCCCCTGTGGGCGGCGACTATGCGTTCGCATGGCTGCTAAAAACAGCTAGCGAGCAATCTACTCGGAATGACCGCCTAAGTGCGAAGGTGGGACACAGTCATCAGTGACTTTTCAGGAACCCCTTGTTCAGAAAGCAGCAGGGGCACATAGCAAAGTGGGCTTCAGACAGCAATCCTCTTGTTCAGATGGCCTGGTGATGCCCTATTAACCTGTAAGACCCACCAAGAACATAAGCATCTACACTTATCTAAAGCTGGCCATACACCAGAATGATTTCATTCCAACCAGCCAACTAGTTAATCAGCCAGGGTGTGGGAGCAAACGAAAAGGGCATTTGTGGGTGGCAACTGACCATTTTCTGGGAGTGTTTGGAAAAATACAGGCATGTCCAAGCGTTTGCAGGGCAGGTGTCTGACGTCAATTCCGGGCTTGAATAGGCTGAAGTGATTGCAGTGGCTGAGTAAGGTCAGAGCTACTCAGAAACTGCACAAACTGTTTTTTGTACTGCTCGGCTGCACATGCGTTCGCACACTTGCAAAGCTAAAATACACTCCCCTATAGGCGGCGACTATCTGATCGCAGTGCTGCAAAAAATAGCTACAGTAGCGAGCGAACAGATCTAAATTAGGCCCCTAGTTCTGCAGCTTACACAGAAAGGAAAATGGTCTTACTCTGTAATTGCTTTTAGACACTTCTCATTTATAACGATTTTAAAGTGAGTTGGGGGAAATAACAAAAGAGGGTTCAGTTATATTTTTAAATCATTTAAAAAAAAAAATTATCTGACAAAAAATAAATAATAAAAAGTTATATAAATTCTCTAACACTGAAGATGGTAAGCTCATATTGGGCTCATATTGTGATTTGCATAAAATACTTATATGAATCGCACATGGGGGGTGATTCCGACTCGTTCGCTCGCTGCGTTTTCACGCAGCAGAGCGAATGGGTCCCTGCTGCGCATGCGCCTTTGTGCGCCGGTGCATGCGGCACGGCTGATGGCCGTGGCAGGACAGCGATCGCCTCTGCAGCCTGATTGACAGGCAGAGGCGATCGATGGGCGGGAGGGGGCGAAACGGCGGCATTTGGCCGCCGTTTCATAGGCGCGGTCCGGCCAACGCAGGCGTGGCTGGACCGAACGGGGTGCGGGCCGCAGCGGCTGCGTGACGTCATACGCAGCCGCTGTGGGCCAGGGAGCGAGGAGTAGCTCCCGGCCAGCTCGCTAAAGCTGCGCTGGCCGGGAGTTACTCCTGAAGTGCAAAGGCATCGCCGCTGTGCGATGCCTTTGCACTTCTGCGAGGGGGGCCGGACTGACATGCGGGGCGGACTAGCCCTGTGCTGGGCGTCCCCCCGCATGTCAGGAAAGTTGATCGTAGCTGTGCAAAATTTTGCACAGCTACGATCAACTCGGAATGACCCCCATGGATTACTAACACCTCAGGATGGATGTGATAACTTTGGGCTGTGGTAAGGGTTCCAATGACACAGACTTTGTTTCAGTGCAAAATAGACAAATGCAAGCGCTATGAGACTGCCTAAACAAATGTTATTTACATTCTAAACAACTAGGGTGGAGATAAGATCATACAGTTTTAGTCTAATATTCACTTAAAAAAACAAAATCAATATTACAAAAATGCTGATCCAGCGCTGGATGTGATCAGCAGTACAGAATCTCTGACCTGCTTCTTAGGACAGTGACTTGACCAACAACTGACCTGCAGAGTCCTGAGAGCCACAGCACATGATTGGACCAAAGAAGAAAACAGCACTAAAGTCCTGGAACCGCAGTGGGCTTCTTGCAAAATGAGTTTCAAACAAACATCTATTCCCTAAATCACTGGTTTACAAATTGAGTTGCCTCTAGGCACTTGCAGGGGTGCCCTGGGTTCATGATCCAGGACCAATTCAAATTATTTATGGTCAATATAATAGGCAAAACCAGTGCTTGGGGCTTCTCAAGTCTTACTGAAGTAGCCCATATAGGAAACAAACTGGCTAGTTTCAAAGAGCAGAAGCTTTTCTTTCTATAAAAGTGTTTTACCAAGGTCATTCTAAAGGGGTGTGGATCATAGGGTCGACTACACTTAGGTCGACAGTGTCTAGGTCGCCCACAATTGGTCGACAGTAAGTAGGTCAACATGGTTTATACAGTAGGTCAACATGGTCTCTAGGTCGGCATGTACAAGATTGAAATGACAGAAGGTTGACATGAGTTAAAAAAAAAGTGTTGTTTTCTCCGTAGAGTGAGCGCAAACCCGAATTAGTGCACGTGTCCCCTCGCAAGGCTCGCTTCGCTCGCCATGCTTCGGGCATGGTTACCATTCCCAATTGTAGTCCACATGGATCGTAAAGTATGAAAAAGTTTAAAAAAATGAAAAAAATATGTGAAAAACTCATATCGACCTAGAACATGTCGACCTAGAAACCATGTTGACCTACTTACTGTTGACCAATAGTGGTCGATCTAGACATTGTGTGGTCGACCTAGACTCTGGATACCATTCTAAAGGCCCATATACACTAGTCGATTTTGAGTTCAAAGTAGCTCACTTTTGGCGTTTTGAGCTACTTTGAGGTCAAACTAGGCCAGTGTGTATTGGCGGGTGATGAGCGGTGAGCACTGATGCACCCTGCCGCATCATCATTGGCCGCCGCTGTCCATTGGCTTGTTTTACAAGCCGATTGAACCACTTTCCACAGTCTCCTACTGTGGAAAGTGGTTCACCCCCATGAACGTCGCGGGGCCGGGGTGAAAATCTCTGTGTGTATGCACTGAGCGATTTTCCACCCAACGATGTTCACATCATCACTCTGCATACACGCTGGGCTTTTTACCCAGTGTGTATGCACCTTAAGAGAACTCCTACTATATTTCAAATAATTATAACACAAAAGAAAACTAGCATGTATCTGTAACCTTGATATAAACGTTACTGTACCTCCTAAATCTGAATTTACAGTACTTTGAGCTTTTTAACTCTAGACTAGGGAGGCCAATCCCGGCCGTTTTTTCAATCCCGGGATTCGGGATTGAAAAACGCTCAATCCCGGGATTCCCGGGATTGCAGTAGGGATCAGTTAAGAAGGGTGTAGGGAGCAGCGCTGGAGGGTAGGTAGCGGTGCGGGAGGGTGTAGGTAGCGGTGCGGAAGGGAGGGAGGGTGTAGGTAGCAGTGCGGGAGGGTATAGGTAGCTGGGCGGGAGGATGTAGATAGCGGTGCGGGAGGGTGTAGGTAACGGGGAGGGTTGGTAGCGGCGCAGGAGGGAGGCTGTTAGCACTGCACGGAGGGAGGGTGGGTGTAAGTAATATCACTTACTATTAGGTGGGCGGCAGCCATGGACACACTGAACGCGGTGGCATTTCAAATGAAGCGCCGGCCGCCAGTCAACCAGAGCTGGCGGACCGGCAGCCAATCAGGGAAGCGGCCGCAGCAGTCGCTCCTGATTGGCTTCCGCTGCTGTGGCAGCTTTCCTGATTGGCTGCCAGTAAGCCAGCTCTGATTGGCTGGCGGCCGGCACCACATTTGAAATGCCGCCGCGTTCAGCGTTTGTCTATGGCTGCCGCCTGCCTAATTGCGCAGTGTAATCCCGTGAATCCCGGGATTGGATGCTCCAATCCCGGGATTCAAATCCCGGCATTTTTGGGCCCAAATCCCGGGATCCCGACAATCCCGATCCCGGGATTGGCCTCCCTACTCTAGACCTATCATTAGCCATTATGGTGGCCCATTATAATACCAATGCTGATATCCTACAGTTATATGATACGATCCACAAAGCTGTGTATTGTACATTGTCCTCAGTGGTGCAAGTAGAAATATTTTCTTAGTGGTACTAAATGACGAAAATGGACGTGGTCATGTGTTCTGAGGGGACGTGGTCACATGCTACTAGTGGGAGTGGCTACATGAAACTAGCAGTGTGGCCACACGACACAGCCCCTTTTCTTTGCACTCTGGAGGCAAGGCTAGAAATATATAGTAATGCCCCAGAATAATAAATATATCTAGTAATGCCCCCAATTTACTAACAATATATAGTAATGTTTCCATTATAACAGGAAAATATACTGTAGTAGTGCCCTGGTATAATAGAAAAATATAGTATTGTCCTCTTAATAATAGAAATATACAGTAGCGTCCACATTACAATAGAAATATATAGTAATACCCCCATAATAATAGAAATATATAGCAGTGTCCATATTATATTAGAAATTAATGACACCCCATACAGTAAAGCCTGAAACATGCTCAGCATCCCAGCCTGTGAAGAACAAAAGCCGCATGAGCCAAGTGAATGGAAATAGCTGCACTGCTGTTCCCAGCAAGGGACGCTGCGGGAAAGTGTAATCAGGCTCCTCTCTTCACGCCAACCACAGCCACCAGAGGAGGAAGCGTGATATGATGTAATGACATCACTGTTGCGCTCCCAGTAATCCTCACAAAGTGGGAGGCGCTGTCATGCTGCCAAGCACCATGGTCTTGTTCCTTTGTGGCACTACCATTTGGCCTCTCATCAGCACCCCGAGTATTCACAAAAATGATGTTTGTGATGATTGCTCATCTCAGATCCCTGGGAGTGATAATAGTTCCGTACTTAGAAGACCTTCTCATCAAGGCTTTGTCTCAACAAATACTCCTTCAAAATGCCTTACTAATGTACAATGTCCTAGTTCAGCACTGTTGGATTGTCAACTTCAAAAAATCAAGCCTTGTACCGTCTCAACGAATTCAGTTTCTGGGAATCATTCTGGATATGGTAGATCCACAAATTTATCTTCCAGAGGTGAAAGCACAAAGTATTCATGCTCAAACCACGGACAGTCTCAGTGCACTTGTGCATTCGACTGTTAGGAAAGACGGTGGCGTCATTTAAAGCACTCCAGTTCAGAAGATTTCACTCACGTCCTTTTCAGCTAGATCTTCTCGCATAGTGGTCAGGGTCTCATCTACAGATTCATCAAATGGTGCGTGTGTCTCCAAGGGCCAGAGTTTCGCTGATCTGGTGGCTTCAAATAAGAAATCTCACAGCGGGAAAAAGGTTCGGAGTCTGGAATTGGATAATTCTGACCACGGATGCAAGTTCAGAGGTTGGAGAACAGTAGTCCTACATTGTCAGTTTCAGGGTCTATGGTCAGACCGAGAAAGATTACTGTCAATAAATGTCCTGGAACTCAGAGTAATTTTCTACACTCTGCAACAGGCAGTTCACATACTCCAGTCTCATACATCAACAAACAAGGAGGCACTCAATGTCGAAATGTTGCTTGAATCATGAATTGGGCCGAGCATCACCAAGTGATATTATCAGCAGTGTTCATTCCAGGAGTGGACAACTGGGAAGCAGATTATTTTATTATTATTATTATTATTATTATCCTTTATTTATATGGCGCCACAAGTGTTCCGCAGCACCCAATTACAGAGTACATATGCACATAATCAAAACAGGAAAACAGTGACTTACAGTTGAAGACAATTTAGGACAAGTACAGGGTAACTAAGCCATCAGGATTTTCATCCAGGAGACTGGGCTTTACATCCAGAAGTGTTCCAGATGTTAGTCCAGTGGTGGGGTTACCCACAGGTGGATCTAGTGGCATCTCACCAAAATCGTCAGACACCCAAGTATGTGTACAGAACAAGAGATCCAAAGGCAGTGGCAGTGGATGCTCTCATGATAGCGTGGCCGTACAGCCTCGTGTATCTATTTCCACCATTTCCGCTGCTTCCTCATTTGCTAAAGCGGATCAAAAGAGAATCTATGACCATCATACTAATGGCTCCTCATTGACCTCGGAGAGCTTGGTTCTTGGATCTCCGCGGTCTACTCGCAGATGATCCGTGGCTGCTTCCTCTACGTTCAGACCTTCTGCAACAGGGTCCATTTCTTTACCCCGATTTAGCGTGGCTGCGTTTAATGGGGTGGCTGTTGAAACTGCTCTCTTAAGACGAGAGGGCATTCCAGAGTCGGTTATACCAACCATGTTACGTGCTAGGAAGCCAGTTACAGCAGCTCATTATCACAGGATTTGGCGAGCTTATATTGGTTGGTATGAATCTCAGAAGTTTCCAACATCTTCTTTCAAGTTATCCCGTCTTTTACTATTTTTACAGACGGGGTTAGATGGAGGACTATGTTTAGCGACACTAAAGGTGCAGGTATCTGCTTTGTCAATTTTCTTTCAGCGGCGTTTGGCTCTTTTGCCAACAGTTCAAACTTTCCTGCAAGGTGTACTTAGAGTTCAACCTCCGTTTATACCACCTACAGCTCCATGGGACTTGAATCTAGTTTTAGATTTTTTGCAGTCTTCAATTTTTTAACCCTTACAATAAGTGGATTTTAGGTTTCTTACTTGGAAAACTGTTTTTTCTCCTAGCCTTAGCTTCATCAAGGCATGTTTCTGAATTGGGTGCGTTGTCGCGCAAAGCACCTTATCTGGTGTTTCATGATGACCGAGCGGAACTTCGGACGAATCTCGCTTTTCTACCAAAGGTAGTATCGTCTTTTCACATAAATCAACCAATCATAGTTCATGTTTTTTCGGAAGGTTCAGGAACTCCAGCTACTTTGGATGTGGTTCATGCACCTATATAGCTATATAGACCTATATAGCTCGAACATCAACAGTACATAAAACAGATACATTGTTTGCTCTCTATTATGCAGTCAAGGTAGGTTGGCCAGTTTCCAAACAGACCTTGGCTAGATGGATTAAGCTGACTATTTGTCAAGCCTACTTTCATGCTAGTCTACAACCGCCTGCATCTATTTCAGCACATTCCATGGGTTCCGTGCCATGCAACTTTGCCATGCAGCTATATGGTCGTCAGTGCACACGTTTGTGCGCTTTTACATGTTTGATACTTTTGTGGCTTAGCGCATCCCGTCTAGTCTTACAGGTGCCACACAGCTCTCCCGCCCAAGGGGGAAACATTGGTACGTTCCAAGAGTACTCCAGTGACCCCTAGTGGATGAAAAAGAAAATAAAAGAAAATAAGATTTTGGTACTTACCAGATAAATCCTTTTCTTCGAATCCATAGGGGGGCACTGGACGGCCGTCCAGTGCAGTTTCACATGTCTTGTGATAAGTTCAGTGCATCTTATTAAACACATTATCACCTGCTTGTTTGAATGTTAAGGTGATTGTTGTCTGTTGTCGTACCAACTTTCTAGTTGATCATTATGCTATAATGTTATATGTAATTCTCCATTGTTCATCCTCTCTTTCGCTCCTGTTCAGCTTAGCAAAAAACACTGAGGCATCTTGGGAGTATGGAGGGGGAGGAGGGTTACTAATTTAAATATTTAAATGTGCCTATCCCTGCTAACGACCCGTCCATATCCCAAGAGTACTCCAGTGCCCCCTATGGATTCAAAGAAAAGGATTTATTTATCTGGTAAGCACCAAAATCCTATTTTTTTGTTGTTGTTTTTATTGAGGTCTGAGGTACGTCCTCCATCCCCCAACGAAATGCAGAAACAGTTCAGACTTTGAACGAGGTTCCCTCTTAAGTGTTTAGGGCCCCATTTCTCCCTATCTGCCCCAGAACCATAAGGCCTCTCAGGAAAGAAAAATAAATCTTCAGGTACACATTCACCATACCTCTTGACAATTCTGTACTACAGAGCCAAAGCGCCCCTTGGGAGGGAAGGGTCTTCTGGCTCACATCCATCACAAAGCTCAGGTTCACAGCTTTCTCCCGAAGCTTGTCAAAGCGTCCACCTGGGGATGAGGATCGTCAACTGTCCTCCACAGGAGAGAAACTCTGACAACATGGGGAGAGGATATCCTATAAAAGCCTCACACAAACCCCCTACAAAAATGTGACACACACATCTAAAAAATGTGAAATGGTGTGGTAAAAGTGCATACATAGAAAAAATATATAAAGCCAGTCTTTCGACAGGTATATCGCCATTGCCCCAGTCAGAAGGAGGTGGCAATGAAAAAATGGTGCTACCTGTAACCCAAAATGTGTAAAGTGCTGTACTAAGGGCAAATTCAGATTTGCAGGGAAGCAGCTGTGCAGTTCTGTACAAGTAAAATGCAAATGAAGCAGGAGTCTGTAGGAGATAGACGTCTACTGCATGCATATGCGAGATCTGAGTGCTGCACATGAGGGCGCAGCATCAGATCTCCATTCCTATGTGACTCACTATGGTAGCAGACCTCGGTCAGTCTGCATAAACTGTAGCTTACTCAGAATGGCCGTTGGATCTGGACTTTCAGTTCCAGAAAGCCTGCATCCAACTATGTAGTCCATGGGCCAAAATGGGTGTGAAGCACCCATTTTGAATAAAAATGCCGGTTGCCATCCCCCAAACACCACAACATGTCAATCATTTTGCAGCTAAGGCAGGGCTTCAATGGAAAGACATATAGATATAGAAAGACTTGTTCTGCAGATGCTCAGGTTCGGTTTTGCTTAAAGCCATCGGATTTGTATGTAATCCATCAGGGCTGCACACAAAAGCGAATCAGGCAGTAAGTGCAAAGTTGGGACACAGTCACCAGTGACTTTTCAGACACCCCTTGTTTAGAAAGCAGCAGGGGCACATAGCACAGTGAGCTTCAGACAGCAGCTGATTGCTCCCATACACCATAAAACAGCTAAAACCATTGTTCCAACGAGTTGGGAAAAATCAAACATGTTTCCCAAGTAATTGTTTTAGTGTAGTGGGAAAGTTAACAATAAGTAGGCAAAAACCGTCCAACAGTGTATCCCTACTTTTGTGATAGTCACCTCTCTCCAGAATGTCAAGTATGATACTCACTACAGGACCGCCCCTCTGAGAGCCGGTATCACTGCTGCTGCTGTCTCACTACATCCTGGCCCGGGCGGGCACCACCAGTCTGGAGCGACAATGCTGGGGGAAGATATGCTTCAGAAATGCAGTTCCCGGTGCAAACTGCTGTGGCAGCCGCTTCTGTAGAGGCAGGGACAGCAGCAGTAGAACAGCGCCCAACCCGCCCATCTGTACAGCGGCTACTTCGGCACTTCAGAGGGAGAGGCGGCACAGCTGCATTCGTGGTGTTCACTTTAGAGGTACAATAGCACAAATAAAATTTGGATTTGGATAATACAGGAAAAAGATGTAACAATGATGAATGTAGTGGCAGCAGATAGAGGCAAACTTGAAATAGTCAATAGCTCAAATGACAATAATGCCACTTATCAGGATGAAGGAAATGATCTCATCACAGCGAAAAGTGACCCACAGGAATCCAGGTCACTTAGATGATGAATAGAAGCTGTTACAATCCAGTCTCTGACTGACAATAGCTATGATGGAAAATGATTGCCAGAAGACGATGCCTCTATTTATTCACATATATGCTGCACCATGAGCCACCGTCAGCCAGGTCATAGAATGTGCAGACATCCAGGCAGTGACTAGACTTCAGACACATGTTGCTCTAGCTCTAGACTACTGATGTTAGAGCAATGCTGCACCTAAGACTCTTGTAGCCGCTCTGTGGTAACACAGACTAAGATTTTCAAACCTAACGCCTTTTCTAACTTTTCACACCTTCATCAGAGGGGAGATGGTTGTGCTGCTTATGCCGTCCGCGCAATAACATTTCTCTTTTTCTGCATATTAGACATAATTATGCAAATCTATTCTGTGGGCATTACATATAATATTTATATTAGGGGCACAAAAAATTATGTAAAACCACCAATGATAAGCTGTTCCCCAAGAAGTTTGCTGCTACTGCTGCTGTGGTCTATCACTGCTGAGAGAGAGAATAAAAAAAACAATATTACAAAAGACACAGAAAATACATTAATCCCCAAAATAATAAAAAGTAAAAAAATACACCCAACAAACACAGGGTACAAATATAATACTCATATAATAATAATAATAATAATAATAATAATAATAATGTATATGTTAAAAGAAAATACATTCAAAGTGACAAATCCAATCATCCTAAGAAGTCACTGTATTAAAACATAAGTGCATAGCAATACGTTTCGCTGCACAACTGCCCCTTTGTCAAGGTGTGCCCCGAAACGTTTGAATTTTATGTGTTTTAATACATTGACTTTATAACTCAGTCTCCCAGTGCTGCTGCTTGTTTGTATTGGTTTCTATTGGATTTATGCCAGAGGGCACAGCAGCAGATAACATTCTACAGGAGAGTGGTGGTGTGTGTGAGGTTATGCTGTGATGTCATAATGGCAGCTGCCTATATCAGGGCTCTGCTGTCTTTTGCATATGCCTCCTGAGGCCTGGGACGGCATAGCACACCAGCAGAAGTTAGTGACTGGACAAAGATAAGGGCAGCTTAGTTCGAACCATCGGCAGACTTTTAGCATGACTACTATAATATATGACTTATGACCTTGGGGATAGCATAGTATTGGATAAAAACAAAATCTCACACCTACTGGGACAGTGCTGTTACTTAACAACCACAAGCAGCTGCACATAGGTCATTGGAGATATTTGAAGAGCGCTATCTAGATGGGCCTATAATGTCCCTAATTAAATACTTTATGTGTGGCTGCACCTATAACATCTCCTTGGAGTTGTTTGGTGAGCCTATAATGTTGCAATGTAAATCCTTTACTCTCTCACTCTCTCTCTGCCTGCCTAAATCCCAGTGTGTCAGTTTTGCAGGCTGTTCCATTTGTATTAATTTGCAGAGGTGTAAGAGAATTATATTGTGCTTTAGTGATTACTTTTGTTTTTATCCAATACTATATATAGATGTAGCCATGCTGATCATGGCTACATCTGAGGTAAACGTTCACCATCAACGCAGCTATGCGCGCCTGCGCCTAGCCGTGGCATTTGCTGCTCCCATTCATGCGAAATGGGCAAACAAACATCTTAGACGTCCACAGGCTTGGACTGGCCCACAGGGGTACAGGGGAAACCACCGGTGGGCCCCACTGCCTGGGGGCCCACCTTCTGCTCTAAGGATCAGGTTCCAGACTGTGCACTTGAATTATACATCATACATATGTTACCTTATACTGGGCTATGGTGTATTTTCTACAGTGCATTGCTGTTATTAATCTGTTATTAATCTGGCACATTATCATGCATGCAGCAGCTTAATATACTGTATATATTTATGAAAGGGCCCAGACGTTGCACTCTCTAATGGTTAGTCAAACCAATGAGGTGGCTGGCCACACCCCCTCTGCAGACTGGCCACACCCCTAACATGGGACCCTACCACTGCATTACCCCAGTGGGCCCTACATGCCCCAGTCCGACACTGGACGTCCAGATGTACGCGTCGCAGTCGCGCCTAACAAGGCAGACTTGTGGTATGATGTATCCACGACGAGATTGGCTACATTTGTACAGTTGTAACTCCCTGTTAGTATCAGAGATGAGTGCTTTGGTGGTTATGATTGTCCCCATCCCCCCAACCATCTCTTGCTCTCTTTTTTCACTCTCTCACCATCGACTGTAGGTGCGTTCTTCACTGGCCGGTTAAAAGGTCAAAATAGCAGGTTTTAGGCAACAGATGGGATGACTGGGTTATGTAAGGTTAGTGGGTTGGCGGGTGGTCTGGCCAAACTCTGCATAGTCTCTTAACGCCTAGAGGGATGGGCAGTCCTTCAGCCATGGGTCCCCAGAGGGTGCTGAAGGATAACTCTTCATGAGTCATCAGGCTTCCACCATCTTGTTCCTCTTATCGGACAAGTTTATAAGATTGCGAAGAAGAAGAAATTTATTTTTTAAATATATTTTGCTTGAAGTTGCCTTTATTTTTACTAATAAATCCTCTCAAAAGGTGAAGAAATAACACATATTTGGGGAGACAAAAATATTAGGAGAGTTCAGAACCATGCATTGTTTATTCTACACAAGAGAGTACCAGGCGAGGCAGCCATGTTGGGGCCGCTACTTTGGTTACACTGTGCGATTAGCAAAACATGTAAATGAGGCATACAAAGGTAAAATGAAAAGCAACTAACAGGACACCTAGTTCTGCAGCTTACAAAGTAAGGAAAATAGCCTTACTCTGTAATTGCTTTTAGACACTTTTCTCCTTTTTAACGATTTTAAAGTGAGCTTGGGGGGGAAATAACAAAAGAAGGTCAAGTTTTATATTTTGATATTAAAAAAAAAAAAATATCTGACAAGAAATAAAAATTCTCTAACACTCTGAAGATGGTAAGCTCATATTGGGCTCACATTATGAATTGCTTAAAATATTTATATGAAGCCCACATGGTTTGCTAACACCTCAGGAGGGGTGGTCTTCAGGTTGCCGAATGTCGGGATCCCGGCGCACAGTATACCGGCGCCGGAATCCCGACACCCGGCATACCAACAGATATTCTCCCTCGTGGGGGTCCACGACCCCCCTGGAGGGAGAATAAATAGCGTGGCGCACGTAGCGCGCCACCGTGCCCGCAGCGTGGCGAGCGCAGCAAGCCCACAAGGGGCTCATTTGCGCTTGCCACGCTGTCGGTATGCCGGTGGTCGGGCTCCCGGCGCCGGTATGCTGGTCGCCGGGAGCCCGGCCGCCGGCATACCATACTACACCCCTCAGGAGGGATGTGATAACTTTGGGCTGTGGTAAGGGTTCCAATGACACAGACTTTGTTTCAGTGCAAAACAGACAAATACAAGTGCTATGAGACCACCTAAACAAATGTTAATTACATTCTAAACAACTAGAGTGGAGATAATAGCATAAAGTTTTAGTCTAATTTTCACTTAAAAACCAATATCAATAAAAAAAAAATGTTGAACCAGCGCTGGATGTGATCAGCAGTACAGAATCTCTGACCTGCTTCCTAGGACTTGACCAATGACTGAACTGCAGAGTCCTGAGAGCCACAACACATGACTGGACAAAAGAAGAAAACAGCAGTAAAGTCCTGGAACTGCAGAGGGATTATTGCAAAATGAGCTTCAAACAAACATTTATTTCCCTAAGTCAGTGGTTTTCAAACTGGGTTGCCTCTAGGCACTTGCAGGGGTGCCCTGGGTTCGTGATCCAGGACCAATTCAAATTATTTATGGTCAATATAATAGTTAAAACCAGTGCTTGTGGCTTCTCAAGTCTTACTGAAGGAGCCCATATAGGAAAGAGCAGAAGCTTCTCTTTCTATAAAAGTGTTTTACCAAGGTCATTCTAAAGGGGTGTGAATCATAGGGTCGACCACACTTAGGTTGACAGTGTCTAGGTCGACCACTATTGGTTGACAGTAAGTAGGTCGCTATGGTTTATAGGTCAACATGGTCTCCAGGTCGCAGGGACGAGCAGTCAGGGGAGGCAGTGTCTCCCCTGTCATTAATGATTAAAATAATACAAGGAAGATACTTATGACACATATTCTGTGTCATCAGTATCTTCGTTATATTATTCTAATCATTTTGAGACATGTAAATAGTTTAGGAGGCACTGCTAACAGTGCCTCCCGTTGTCAATGTTAATGGGCATAAAGTGGGGGGCAGGGCCAAAGACTGGGCTGCAAAAGTCCATAGAAAAAACGACGATACAGCGGCACTAGTATAAGTGCCTCTTGGACAGGGCCAGATGTGATTGGACAGCGGATCCAGGGCTGGATCCGCTGGTCCAATCACCCAGCTGCGGTATTAGTGCTCACCTCTCTCTCCTCCTGTCCTGACACGGAGGAGGGCGCTTCCTGCTTATCCACACGTGGCGGAGGGTCGGAGCCTTCCGCCTCCCTCTCCTGTGTAGTTGTCTGCCCGCGCCGGGCCGATGGTTACAGGAGCCACCTGCTGCCTCCGCCGGCAAGAGAGTAAATACCCTGAAGTCCGGAAGCTGCACCTTGATCTGATTCAAGGTTCGTTCGTGTCTCTGTCTCTCTCTCTCTCCAAACATGGTAAATGCATTTTTATTTTCTTTGTTCTTAAGTAGCTCATTTCTGTACTCCTTCCCCCCATTTCTCTTTCTCGTCTCTTTCCCATTCCCTGTGTCTCTCTTTGGGCGGGATGTACTAACCTCCCCTGCAGCGTTAAATGCCTTTCTCTACTCTCTCCAGACATCTCCTCGGTAACCTGGCTCCTCCCCGTCCTGGTGCTGCTATTCACTAATGTTGTTTCCACGTCACAGCTACCTCTCCGGTTGCTCTGGTATGAGCACATGCGCCACCAGTGAATACCAAGGATCAGCGCCGCATCTGCAATGCTGAGTCCTGAGTGGTCGCGGCGGTGAGGAGGTGGTGCATGTGAACAACAAGAAGCGAATAACAGCGCTGGGATGGGAAGGAGCCAGGTTACAGAGGAGATGTCAGGGGAGCGCAGAGAAAGGAAGTTAACGCTGCTGGAGAGGTTAGTACATCCCACACTTTCTCACCTGTTTATCCTCCCCATCTCTCTCTCTCTCCTCTTTTTTTTTCTTCCTTTTTTCTCCCCTACAGGTAACCCTGTTGGATTCTACTGGACAAGTGGATGTGATTCTCAGCGTGGGATGTAGGTAAGTAGTCTCTCTCTCTCATTTTTACAGGTACCCCTATTGGATTCTACATGGACAAGTGGACGTGACCGGCGTGGGATGTAGGTAAGTATGTGTGAGTGTGTGTGTTTTAATACATTTTTACTTTCAAGGTGTGTGTGTGTTTTTATTTGGGTATTTTTTTGTTGTAGAACTACAGGTACCAGCGGACCCGTTATTTCCCTGCATGCTGGTACTTCTGGTTCTCCAAGTACCAGCAAGCGGGGGAGGATTACTGGGCCTTGTAGTTCCATAACAAAAAGCAATATCATTTTTTATTTACACACTTATGGCTATCAGCCTGGCACCCACCGCCCAGGGGTGCTGGGGACAGCCTCGGGCTTCACCCCTGGCCCTTGGGTGCCTGGAGGAGGGTACCCCTTAATTTAAGTGGTCCCCACTCCTCCAGGGAACCCCGGCCAGGGGTGACTAGTTGGGGGGGTAATTCCATTTAGGTAACCTTTGCTGAGCAACCAGGAGCTTGGGACCTATATGGAGCATGCTTGTATCTCCTTGAGGGAGATTTGGAAAATAAGGAGTGGCCATATTACGATCAATCTCGTTGTGCGGAGATCTCTAGCTACGTGAGGAGTTACCTGTTCTAAATGTGAAATTTGGCCTAGTGGAGGCCAATAAAGGGTACGAAGTAAATCCCCCCATTTTGTATTTGTGTGTCACACATTTTCACACCATAACCATTTGATGCACACTATGAGAAGTGTTCCCTGTCTCTCATTTCTCTGTTTCTGAGGTTTTTCTGTGGATAAAAAGAAGATCTATCCTGATACCATTACGAGACTTGTTGAAAAACAACATCCATCAACTTACTGTTGTCCCAACTAAGGAGCGCATAGTGCATCCAGTATTATTGTATCATTATTGTTCTTTGACACCTTGTGGGTGGGTGTCAGGCATATTGCAGCACCTTGTTTGAAGCGCAGAGTTTACCTGTTTTTGTTTGTAAAGGTCTATTTGAAAGCTCCATTTTTTTACGAATTCCATGCTTTCCCGGCAGTGTTTGGCTATTGTCGGCAGTGATTGAGAATACAAATTCTTAGTAAATTACCGAGTTATATTAAATAACAGCCGTGTTTGACCGATGGTCTATTGATTCGTATTTCTGTGGTCTGCAGTGTATCTCAATACGAATAGTCCCAACGCTGCCGAGATTTGTGTTTAGTAAATTCCCGAGATCACACTTAGAAAGAAAAAGCCAACTCGAATGAAATTGGTACCTTAGTAAATATACCCCAGTTAGTCCAGTCTGTCCAGAGGGGAAGAGGGGCCACGATCCCCGGCTTATCCACTCTTCTCTCACTCTCTCTCTCCCGACCCCGGATTCCTGTTCAGGCTGCTCTTGTCACCGGCGATCCCCTTAGTTCTAGGCCCAGGTCCATGTAAGTAAATACCAATATACTGTAATTGTCATTCACTGTCTGTTCCCATCACCCTTTACTTCTCTCCTTTACACTCTCACCTGCTCCTACTGCAGTTACCCTTTCCCTGGTATCACCCTCTCCCTGTCATCCACTACAGCCACCCTTTCCCCGGCGTCACCCACTGCTGTCACCCTCCCCCTGGCATCACCCACTGCTGCCACCCTCCCCTGGCGTCACCCACTGCTGTCACTCCCTCACTGGCGTCACCCTCTCCCTGGCATCACCCACTGCTGTCACCCTCTCCCTGGCATCACCCACTGCTGCCACCCTCTCCCTGGCATCACCCACTGCTGTCACCCCCTCCCTGACATCACCCTCTCCCTGGCATCACCCGCTGCTGTCACCCTCCCCGTCACCCTCTCCCTGCTGTCACCCCCTCCCTGGCATCACCCTCTCCCTGGCATCACCCACTGCTGTCACCCTCTCCCTGTCGACCCTCTCCCTGGCGTCACGCTCTTACTGGCGTCAAGCTTTTCCTGTCACCCTCTCCCTGGCATCACCCACTCCCTGTCACCCACTGCTGTCACCCTCTCTCTGGCGTCACCCTCTCCCTGTCACCCACTGCTGGCTATTTTGTTGTCCAGGACTTCCATTAACTTAATAGCGCCGCATCCACGGTGCTATTAAGTTAATGGAAGCTCTGGACAACAAAATTGCATTCATGTCCTCCTCCCACTCCCTTCCCAGTCCCAAACACTAATTTTTTTTTCTATAAAAATGTACAATATATCACAAGTATAATGAGCAGGCAGGCAGACGGCATTGGTGGTAATGGCGGCATCGGACTGAGATGCAAATTAGTTGCGGAGGGCTGGTCAGTTGATGGTGGGTGAGTTTGTAAGCAATTGGCGGTGGCAGCGAGCATCGGCTCAGGGGCAGTAGCGGGCATTGGCTCGGCAGCGGTAGGGGTCATCGGCAGGATTCGGCGGACATTATGACTGCAGTGCCTCACCAGCCACTGATCTCACTGCATGCCACTGCTAGGTTGGCATGTACAAGGTCGACATGACAGAAGGTCACCATGATGTTTGTTTGTATTTTGTGTCGTTTTCTCCGTAGAATGAACGGGAACCCCAATTAGTGCACCGTGTTTTTCGCATGGCTTGCTTCGCTCGCCATGCTTCGGGCAAGGCGCCTCACTGTGCTCAGCACAGGTTACAGTTCCCAGTTGTAGTCCACGTGGATCGTAAAGCATGAAAACGTTTAAAAAATGAAAAAAATTTGAAAAACTCATGTCGACCTAGAACATGTTGACCTAGAGACCATGTTGACCTAGAAACCATGTCGACCTACTTACTGTTGACCAATAGTGGTCGACCTAGACATTGTCGACCTAAGTGTGGTCGACCTAGAGACTGGATACCATTCTAAAGGCCCATACACACTAGTTGATTTTGAGCTCAAAGTAGCTAACTTTTGGCATTTTGAGCTACTTTGAGGTCAAACTAGGCCAGTGTGTGTGGACGGGCGATGAGCACTGATGCGTGCTCTCGCGTCATCACTGGCCGCCGCTGTCCATCAGCTTGTTTTACAAGCCAAGTGAACCACTTTCCACAGTCTCCTGCTGTGGAAAGTCTCCTGCTGTGGAAAGTGGTTCACCCCCGTGAACATCGCGTGTATGCACTGAGCGATTTTCCGCCCAGCGATGTTCACATCATCGCTCTGCATACACGCTGGGCTTTTTGCTCAGTGTGTATGCACCTTTTAGAGAACTCCTATTGTATTTAAAATAATTATAACACAAAAAAAAACTAACATGTACAGTATCTGTAACCTTGATATAAACGTTACTGCACCTCCTAAATCTGAACTTACAGTACTTTGAGCTTTTTAACTCTAGACCTATCATTCGCCATTATGGTGTCCCATTATAATACCCATGCTGATATCCTATAGCTATATGTGGCGCAAGTAGAAATATTTTCTTAGTGCAGGGCTGGCCAAACCGGTCCTCGAGATCTACCAACAGTTCATGTTTTCCAGGCCTCCTGGAGATCTGTAGAATTGTCAGTTAGGAATGAATGCAGCACATCTTAATTAGTAATGACTACACCTGTGCGCCAGCTAGGTGGTCTGGAAAATGTGAACTGTTGGTAGATCTCGAGGACTGGTTTGGCCAGCTCTGTCTTAGTGGTACTGAGTGACGAAAAATGGACGTGCTCATGTGTTGTGAGGGGACGTGGTCACATGCTACTAGTGGGAGTGGCTACATGAAACTAGCGGTGTGGCCACACGACACAGCCCCTTTTCTTTGCCCTCTGGAGGCAAGATTAGAAATATATAGTAATGCCCCAGTAAAATAAATATATATATTAATGCCCCCAATTTACTAACAATATATAGTAATGTTTCCATTATAACAGGAAAAGATATTGGGGGTCATTCCGAGTTGTTCGCTCGTTATTTTTTTCTCGCAACGGAGCGATTAGTCGCTAATGCGCATGCGCAATGTCCGCAGTGCGACTGCGCCAAGTAAATTTGCTATGCAGTTAGGTATTTTACTCACGGCATTACAAGGTTTTTTCTTCGTTCTGGTGATCGTAATGTGATTGACAGGAAGTGGGTGTTTCTGGGTGGAAACTGGCCGTTTTATGGGTGTGTGCGAAAAAACGCTACCGTTTCTGGGAAAAACGCGGGAGTGGCTGGAGAAACGGAGGAGTGTCTGGGCGAACGCTGGGTGTGTTTGTGACGTCAAACCAGGAACGAAACTGACTGAACTGATCGCAGATGCCGAGTAAGTCTGGAGCTACTCAGAAACTGCTAAGAAGTGTCTATTCGCAATTCTGCTAATCTTTCGTTCGCAATTTTGATAAGCTAAGATTCACTCCCAGTAGGCGGCGGCTTAGCGTGTGCAAAGCTGCTAAAAGCAGCTTGCGAGCGAACAACTCGGAATGACCCCCACTGTACTAGTGCCCCTGGTATAATAGAAATATATAGTATCGTCCTCTTAATAATAGAAATATATAGTAGCGTCCACATTACAATAGAAATATATAGTAATACCCCCATAATAATAGAAATATATAGTAGTGTCCACATTATATTAGAAATGAATGACCCGACACAGTGATGCCAGAGACATGCCCAGCATCCCAGCCTGTGAAGAACAAAAGCCGCTCAGTGCTGACGCGTCACATGAGCCGAGTGAATGGAAATAGCTGCACTGGTGCTCCCAGCAAGGGACGATGCGGGAAAGTGTAATCAGGCTCCTCTCTTCATGCCAACCACAACCGCCAGAGGAAGCGTGATGTGATGTCATGACATCACCATCGCGCTCCCAGTAACCCTGATAAAGTGGGAGGCACCGTCATGCTGCCAAGCACCATGGTCTTGTTGGTTTGTGGCGCATTATAATTGTGGTAATGGCATAGGCGTAGCTAGGGTTTTTGGAGCCCAGGGCAAGATGGAAAATGGCGCCCCCCCCCCCCCCAAAAAAAAAAAACACACCAAAAGAAGCACGTGCGTGCGCCTTCGGCGCGCATGTTGAAAAATGGGCGTGTCCAAACACCAGAAGGCGTGTGGCCACACACCAGAAGGGGTATGGCCACGCACCAGAAGGGGTGGGGCCACTGAAAATGGCCCACAGTGCCAGTTACATTGCCCCACAGTGCCAGATACAATGCCCCACAGTGCCGGATACATGCCCCACAGTGCCAGATACATGCCCCACAGTGCCAGATACATGCCCCACAGTGCCAGATACATTGCCCCACAGTGCCAGATACATTGCCCCACAGTGCCAGATACATTGCCCCACAGTGCCAGTTACAGTGCCCCACAGTGCCAGATACATTGCCCCACAGTGCCAGATACATTGCCCCACAGTGCCAGATACATTGCCCCACAGTGCCAGATACATTGCCCCACAGTGCCAGTTACATTGCCCCACTGTGCCAGATACATGCCCCACTGTGCCAGTTACATTGCCCCACAGTGCCAGATACATTGCCCCACAGTGCGTTACATTGCCCCACAGTGCCAGATACATTGCCCCACAGTGCCAGTTACATTGCCCCACTGTGCCAGATACATGCCCCACAGTGCCAGATACATGCCCCACAGTGCCAGATACATTGCCCCACAGTGCCAGTAACATTGCCCCACAGTGCCAGATACATTGCCCCACTGTGCCAGATAAATGCCCCACTGTGCTCCCCCGAGTCCCCCCCCCCCCGGTCACTCACCGCCTGTTGTGTCTATGTGAGGGTAGGAGAGCGCAGCGCAGCGCCTCTCCTTCCTCTCACCGCTCCAGGTCTCCGGTGGCTGTGTGGTGCCGTTTCGCCAGCCAATCAGAGCTCGCGGACCGGCAGTCAATCAGGAGCCGGTCCGCAAGCTCTGATTGGCTAACGCCGGAGACCGGACACACGAGTGCTGGCAGCGGTGGTGAGGGGAGGGAGAGACGCTGCGCTCTCCTCCCCTCACATTTCGGCGTGACGGGGGCGAGTGGGGCATGATGACCTGGCCGCCGGCGGCGCCCCCCTCTCCTGGGCCTGCCAAGGCGCCCAGGGCACGTGCCCCACTCGCCCTACCCTAGTTACGCCTCTGGGTAATGGTGGTCATGGGTGCAAAGTGTGTGGCAGGTGGTACTGCGAACTCGCTGAAAAATTCTTAAAGGTACTCTGTATCCGGGTGTACCTGCATACTTGCACCACTGCATTTCATGTTGCCAACGTTATATGGGCAGAGAGATAGTAAGAGGGCTGACAAAAAGCTCCCTGTTTAATCTTGCTATATAATGTGACAACGACATACCTCCCAACATGACCCTCTCCAGGAGGGAAACAATGCTCTGCTCCTGGACTTCCCTCTGAATGTAGGATTTCTGGCACCTTGAATGGGTGTATGCCGGTGCCAGGATCCCGACCGCCGGCATACCGGCAGCTGGGCAAGTGCAAATGAGCCCCTTGCGGGCACGGTGGCGCGCTACGTGTGCCACGCTATTTATTCTCCTTCCAGGGGGGTCATGGACCCCCAAGAGGGAGAATAATTGTCAGTATGCTGGGTGTCGGGATTCCGGCGCCGGTAGACTGAGCGCTGGGATCCCAACAACCGGCATACTGAAGACCACCCGTTTTGAAAAGGGTAATGGATAAGAAAGGTGTTTCAGCACAGGTGATGGCAATCATAAGTTAAGAGGGACGCGTAGGAGCAGAGCATGCTGTCTTTCCATTTGGGAGGTATACAATGATAGCACAGAAATGCAAAATGCAGGATGTCAGATCCAGGTCAGGTATTTTGTGTGCAAGGCCTGGATCTGAATCGCGTTTTGCGCTCTAATCTGAATGAGGGCCATACAATAGCACATGTGCAAGATTTACAGCCCGTTATTTAATTAGCTATATAAACCACACCCACCTTACACAAACCATACCCCCAAAATTATTGTCATGCCCATTTTTGCATTGAATTCCCTGTGAAAAGCTGGGCCACTTGTTTGAGTCGGTATCCGGTCTCTAGGTCGACCACACTTAGGTCGACATGCATTAGGTCAACATGGTTTCTATGTCGATATGGTTACTAGGTTGACATGTTCTAGGTCGACAAAAGGTCGACAAGAGTTTTTCACAATTTTTTTCTTTTTTTTAAAACTTTTTCATACTTTATGATCCACGTGGACTACAATCGGGAATGATAACCTGTGCCAAGCGTAGCGGTAGCAGAGCGAGGCACCTTGCCCGAAGCATGGCGAGTGAAGCGATCTATGCGAGGGGACACGGTGCACTAATTGGGGTTCCTAGACACTCTACAAAGAAAAGGACACCAAAACTTTTATAAAAACATGTCGACATTTTGTCCTGTTGACCTTGTTCAGGTCTACCTAATGCTTGTGTCGACATATTTCACGTGTCGACTTAGTCACTGTCGACCAGAAGTGGTCGACCTAGACACTGTTGACCTATGTGTGGTCGACCCTATGATCCACACCCTTTGAGGCTGCCCCCAGACTGAAAGTTGCCAGCCAGCCCCTGTTAGGAACCATTGGATCTTTGTATCAATTTCACTGAGAAGACTGTAGCATGTTGTGCTGTAGCTTCTTTTGCTGAAACTGCCTGTTAAACCTGACCTGCAAATCCTGCATGAAACTGTGTAACCATGAAGTGAGTTGGACTCACTGACGTCACAAGGCGGGTGCGGGGGGTGCGGCCCGCACCCGGGTGTTACCCTCCGAGGGGTGACACCAAAGTGCCGGCTCCTGCTCAGTGGCAGGAGCCGGGTGCTGCACTAGATCATAACGTGCTGCAACCCGGCTCCTGTCACAGTGCAGAAGCTAGCACTGCAGATGCATCAGTATCCTGGGGGAAGCCCGCATCCCCCAGACCCTCAATGTGCCAAAAACGGGGTCGGGACGCAACGCCCCCCTCCGTGAAGTCACGCCCCCTTTTCACCCGCGACCGCACCGGGTATTTTGCAAGTAAGTGATGCCTCTGGTTGGACTTTACCCTATGTGCTTCTGTCACAATAAATATGCAGGTGTGTTGTGCTACTATATGACAGTGCAGACAGTTATTGATTAGGAATGTTAATGACATAAACTAAATGGTAAATCAGTCAGTTTGCCATGTAAGCGCCATATGTGCATTGGTATAAAGTAGGGACGAGCTCTCTGAGATCCGAACCCCCCTGAACTTCACGATCCGAGCTGGGATCCGAGTCCGGCGCGGTTTTCCCTCCAGACTCGGATCCCAAATCGAGGCAAAACGTCATCATTCCCCTGTCGGATCTCGCGGGTTTTGGATCCAATATATAAGATGCCACACATCGGTGCCATCTTCACTCTAGCATTGGAGAGTGAGGGAGACAGACCTCTGTCTCTCTGTGGATGGTAGCGTCTGGTGGGGTCACTGTGTGTGTGTTGTTTAGGGGTGCTGTCCTGAGTGCTGTTAGATGTGCAGCACAGGGGTGCTGTTCTGTGGTGTCCTATGCTGTACAGGGGTGCTGTCCTGTGCTTTTAAGGGTGCTGTCCTGGGGTGCTGTCCTGTACTGTTAGGGGTGCTGTACAGTGGTACTGTACAGGTGTGCTGTCCTGTGCTGTTAGGGGTGTTGTACAGTGGTGCTTCTGCCCTGTGCTGTTAGGGGTGCTGCTGTCCTGTGCTGTACAGGGGTACTGTCCTGGGGTGCTTTCCTGTGCTGTTAGGGGTGCTTTCCTGTGCTGTTAGGGTTTGCTGTCCTGTGTGCTGTAAAAATAAAGGGGCGCTGTGGTGCTGTCCCATGTGCAGTAAAAATAAAGGGGCACTGTTCTGTGTGCTGTAAAAATAAAGTGGCGCTGTCCTGTATGCTGTAGAAAAAAGGGGTACTGTCCTGTGCTGTTAGGGGTTCTGTACAGTGGTGCTGTCCTGTGCTGTACAGGGGTGCTACAATCCTGTGCAGTCCTGGGGTGCTGTCCTGTGCTGTTAGGGGCGCTGTCCTGTGCGCGCTGTAAAAATAAAGGGGCGCTGTGGTGCGGTCCTGTGTGCTGTAAAAATAAAGGGGTGCTGTCCTGTGCTGTACAGGGGTGCTACAATCCTGTGCAGTCCTGGGGTGCTGTCCTGTGCTGTTAGGGCCGCTGTTCTGTGTGCTGTAAAAATAAAGGGCCGCTGTGGTGCTGTCCTTCATGCTGTAAAAATAAAGGGGTGCTGTCCTGTGCTGTACAGGGGTGCTGCAGTCCTGTGCTGTCCTGGAGTGCTGTCCTGCACTGTTAGGGGTGCTATACAGGGGTGCTGTCCTGTGCTGTACAGGAGTGCTGTCCCTCTGCCCTATCAGTCCACGGGTGCTGCCCCACTGCCGTTTAAGTCCAGGGGGGCTGCTGCCTGTCTGCTGTGCTGTGTAATTCTCCAGGTGTGCTGCCAATGCTGTATAAGTCCAGGGGTGTTGCCTATCTGCTGTATAAGTCCTGGGGTGCTGCTTATCTGCTGTATAAATCCAGAGGCACTGCCGTATAATTCCAGAGGTACTGCTGTACTTGAGCATAGGTTTAAACTAAAGCCTAGAGAAAATTATGAAACAAGCTTCAACATCACTACCAGATTTGTGAAAATATATAGCCGCAAAGGTGGAAATGGAAATTCCAAGTTTGGCAAAGTGTTTTCCAATAAACATCCAACTCTGAACACAAAATGGGGAGAGACCACATTTGTGGCCAAAGTCAGTCAGAAGAGACAGAATCATAATCCAGCGGAAAGTGACATGGCAACATCTACTACTTTATTTTCTCTGGTATCTGCTGGAGAAAACTAGATTTTCCAAACACACCTATGTCTATATGTCTGCCATATAATTCCGGGGGTGCCCTGTCTGAACCCGCTCATCTCTAGTAGATATATCTTCTAGTGTGCACTGTGTACTCAGTATTAGAGAGAGGTTCTTAATTATTTAGGGACTCAATTTAATGGGTCCAATTAGACAACCTTAATTTTAATTTATTAATGTTCCACAGTTTGGGATTATTTACAAAATGTGCATTTGTTGTACAGTCTTCTTTTTCTTTATTTTGTAAATGTTTTCTCCCTAATAATTGTACAATGTAAGGGCTGCGTAAGGTTATTGCAAGACCTCACATTGGGGGTCATTCCGAGTTGATCGCATGCTGCAACTTTTTGCAGCCCGTGCGATTAATTAGACGCCGCCTATGGGGGAGTGTATTTTTGCATAGTAAGGCTGCGATCACTTGTGCAGCCGAGCTATGCAAAAACTTTTTGTGCAGTTTCTAAGTAGGTCTGGACTTACCCACTGCGATGACTTCAGCGTCTCAGGTCCCGGAATTAACATCAGATATCTGCCCACCAAACGCCTCGACACGCCTGCATTCGGATCTCCACTCCCCTGAAAATGGTCAGTTGACGCCCCGGAACGCCTTCCTCCTGTCAATCACGGTGTGATTGCGGCAGCGATCGTTTTCTTCTTTAATTCAGCCGCTGCCCGGCGTTCCCCGTCGCCGGGCAGCGACGTGCCTGCACATTACAGCCGCTGCGCAGGCGCATTCCGGACCCGTTCGCACGGCTGTGAAAAAAAGCAGCGTGCGAACAAGTCGGAATGACCCCCATTGTTAGAACAGAGTTTCAGTGATCTTGCATTGCAAAATGAAATCTCAGCTTTCTATTGCACTGCAGCACTAGATGGGCCTCGAGCTCCTGTGATGCACAAACAGTTACTGATAAAGGGCCCACTATGGAGTCAGCCAGGAAGCTGTCTGGCTTGCCAGGCTGAGACATGCTGGTGGCACAGAGGTTAGCATTGTATCCTCCCACAGTCCTACTTGTAGTATTAAATGAGGAGGTAATTCAGATCTGAAATTTAGCACATCTACTATCATTTACTCCGACATGAGGGGGGACGCCCTGCACAGGGATAGTCCAGTCTGAATTAGCCCCTGAGTTTGGACTGTAGAGTGGTAAGCTCCACTAGGGCAGTGGCTGAATAACAAACAATTCACTGCACAGTCCTGCTTAGTACTGTACTGAACCCACCCAAACTCAATTTACCCAATCCAGGGCTGCTGTGGGGTCTCATGAGGGGCTGCTAAAACATCTTTATTTAAAAATAAAATATGAATACAATAAAGAAGACACACAAGTATGCTCACATGCGTGTAACTGGGACACACAGGTATGCTTACATGCCACTAAATATGTAAATATAAATGCAATTAAAAAATGGAAAAAAAAGAAACCCACGAGATTTTCACTAAATAAGTCTCCAGACTCCGTGGAGAGGAAAATATCCAATCTTGATCCTGTGGTATACACCAGTTTATTTGCATCCCAGCATTAAATCTAAATTTGGATCTGCTCAGAATATATATGCAGCAGTGGGATCAGTACGTAATCCCGCTGGACGGGATCCCGGCGGTCGAAATACCGACGCCAGAATCCCGACCACACAATCCCGACAGGGGTGGTGAGCGGAACGCAGCCCCTTGCGGGCTCGCTTCGCTCGCCACGCTGCGGGTACGGTGCCTCGCTACGCTCGGCACACTATTATGTTCTCCGTCTATGGGTGTCGTGGACACCCACGGAGGGAGAATATGTCGGGATTGTGGCGGTCGGGATTGTGGCGGTCGCGATTCCGGCGTCGGTATTTCGACCGCCGGGATCCCGTCCAGCGGGATGTTGACCGCATCCCGCAGCAGTGATATAGATATTATAACTAGGTAATCTACACTCCTTTGCAGTTTGGATCTGCTCAGAATATATATGCAGCAGTGATATAGTCATTATAACTAGGTAATCTACACTGTCAATTTGTATATTATAAGTATATTGTATTCTTGGAAGAAACTCTATTGCAGCTTTGAAATAGTTGGTAACTGCTATCTTAGTGTTTGTTTTAGGTGAGTTTTATGGCATGCTCTGTAAACGGGGGTGGGATGTTAGGCCTTGATTGCAATTACTAGACACACATGGATACTTACCATTCATAAGGAAAGATGCTTGGCTGACCAACAGCCGGCTGAACAGGGCTTTATTGTAAGGGCTGTTTAAAAGGGCTAAGAAAATATTACAATATAGACTTACCCAGGACAAAAACAGACGGAAACATCCCACCAACAAAACAGAAAACCATCCTCCCTTCCTTTCATTCCCAATCATCTGTGCAATTCAGCGTATGTATATAAATTACCAACTACAATCCTCATGACCTCTAAGAACAAAATGCAACCAATTTTGTATATAACCATTTACATTGTGATTTACATGTGATTGTACATACCTGTTTGTCACTTTGCTCTATCATGCACAGCTAACATACAGCGGAACAACACCAGTAAATAGGCACCTGAACTTTTTACTTGACCAAGTGAAACCATACATTCTCAGCCCTGATAACACTGGTTTAATCTCAAACAAACTATGTTCCACACATTGATTTTCTGCATTGCTCTTCATGGAGTATTCATAAAGACCATTGCATCATTCAGTCTCCCAGCAACTCAGCCCTCTGTACATGTTGCCCCCTCAATTCTACACTCCCCTCTTATTAGCACTCATGAGCTTTTCACTTCCCTATACTCATTGACAATAACATCTACAACCTCTCAACATAAAAAACTTTCACAAACCTCTGACACTCACATTTATCTCTCTCTTCTGCTTCTGATAGCTGGTGACATTTCACCAAATCCAGGACCCAGCCACTTGCATCGCTCACATTCACCTGATTCACAGCAACATAGAAATCCAGCTAACCTCATAAACATCACATGTCTTCCATCACCCTCCAGATCACTAAAATGTGCCTTATGGAATGCACGCTCTGTTTGTAACAAATTAACATCCATCCATGACCTCTTCATATCCAACAACATCAATCTGCTGGCTATAACAGAAACCTGGCTCACACAATCTGACAGAGCCTCCCCTGCAGCACTGGCACATGGTGGTCTCCACTTTACACACACCTCCAGACCCAGTAACCATAAAGGAGGAGGAGTTGGACTTTTACTTTCCCAATCTTTTGCATACACTGTTCTACCACAGGTTCCATCACTCACATTGACATCATTTGAAGTACATTCCATTAGGGTTTACTCTCCTTTCTCTCTGCGTGTTGCAGCTATCTACCGCCCACCTGGGCATCCAAAACAATTTTTGGAAGATTTTTCTGCCTGGCTCCCTCACTTCCTATCCTCTGACATCTCCACCATTATCATGGGTGATTTCAATATTGCTATTGATTGTCCAAAATCTGCTGCTCATGCCTCCAAACTACTCTCTCTAGCTTCCTCTCTTGGCCTCTCCCAATGGACTGACTACTCTACTCATCAGGAAGGCCACTGCCTTGATCTAGTATTCACCAGACTATGCTCCATCTCTGAACTCACTAACACTCCTTTCCCTCTCTCAGATCATAACCTTATCACCTGCATGCTCTCCTCCGTTAATTCAAACCCTGTGTTGCTGAAGTCCTCCAATCTTCCTCAAACCCGCAGAAATATTAACACAATTAATCTTCAAGAACTTTCCACTTCACTCCAACAACTGCTTTCACCTATTTCTGCATTCACCTCTCCTGAGATGGCTGTATCACACCTTAATGAGACTCTAGAACTAGCCCTTGATGAAGTGGCTCCAGCTACCCATCACACTCCACGTAGGCCTAGATGTCAACCATGGCACTCCAAATTAACAAGACAACTACAAAAACTCACACGAAAACTTGAACGTCAGTGGCGTAAATCTCGTATTTCAAGTGACTTCCTCACATATAAGACTGTCTACCATTCTTATAAAAATGCCCTGGACACTGCCAAACAAACATATTTCCAAACTCTTATCTCTGCTCAAGCCTCCAACCCCAAACGACTCTTTAATACATTTAAATCACTTCTGAATCCTCCCTCACCTACCCCACCAGCCACTATCAAGGCACAGGATCTTGCTTCCTACTTCAAGGAGAAGATTGATTAGATCCAAAATGAAATGGTATGCTCTTCGGCAGCCAGTGACCTGCTCCGTTCTTTACCTGAACCCTCTGGCACTCTTTCTTCATTTGATCCCACAAATGATGATGAAGTATCATCACTCTTCTCATCCTGCTGCTCCACTACCTCTCCTCTTGATCCTTTACCCTCACAAATAAGTAAAGCTCTGTCTCTGGTGCTCATCCCTACCTTAACTAACATATGTAATCTCTCGCTCTCTACTGGTATTTTTCCTTCACTCTTCAAGCATGCAGTGATTACTCCCATTTTAAAGAAACAAAATTCTGACCCTAATGCTCTCTCAAACTACCGCCCTATCTCTCAGCTCCCTTGTCTCTCTAAGCTACTTGAGAGACTTTCCTACACTCGACTCACACACTTTCTTAACTCATACACTTTATTGGACCCACTTCAGTCAGGCTTCCGTTCCCAACACTCCACAGAGACAGCACTGACTAAAGTGGTTAATGATTTGGTCACTACGAAGTCTAAAGGCCATTACTCACTACTTATTCTTCTAGATCTATCTGCTGCATTTGACACTGTAGACCACTCTCTTCTCATACAGACATTACAATCCCTAGGTCTTAAAGACACTGCCCTTTCTTGGTTCCTATCCTACCTATCTAATCGCTCCTTCAGTGTTCGCTTCTCTGAATCTACCTCCTCTTCGCTACCTCTTTCAGTTGGAGTACCGCAAGGCTCAGTCTTGGGTCCTCTGCTTTTCTCTATCTATACCTCATCTCTTGGTAAACTAATCAGCTCTTTTGGTTTTCAGTATCATCTGACTTGTCCCTATCTGTACTGGACCGTGTCACTGAATGCCTTTCTGCCATTTCATCCTGGATGACATCTTGCCACCTCAAACTGAATATTTCAAAGACAGAGTTAATTATATTTCCACCGGCCAATAGTAGGTACCAACCTGATATCTCTATCACTGTTGAAAACTCGACTATCTACCCTACCCCACAAGCTCGCTGCCTAGGTGTCATCCTTGACTCTGATCTGTCCTTTGTTCCCCACATTCAATCTGTCTCAAGATCATGTTACATGCATCTAAAAAACATATCCAAAATACGACCATACCTTACACAAGACACTGCTGAAACTCTAATCCACGCTCTCATTATCTCCCGCATTGATTATTGCAATAGTCTCCTAACTGGTCTTCCCAAAACGAGACTCTCACCACTACAATCCATTCTGAATGCAGCGGCGAGGCTTATCTTCCTCGCTAGACGTTCATCGTCTGCAGATCCACTCTGTCAGTCCCTCCATTGGTTACCTGTACTCTACCGCATTCAATATAAAATACTTTTACTCACACACAAAGCCATTAACCAAACTACACCAACGTACATCACTTCGCTTATCTCAAAATATCTCCCAACCCAACCTCTTCGCTCTTCACAAGACCTGCGTCTCTCATCCACACTCATTACTCGCTCCCACTCATGATTGCAGGACTTTCATCGGGCTGCACCCACTCCGTGGAATGCCCTACCACGCACAATAAGACTCTCCTCTAGTCTCCAAACTTTCAAGCGTTCCCTGAAAACGCACCTCTTCAGGCAAGCATACCAAATTCCAGAACCGCCCACATAACTTTCATAAACCTTCCTATCAAATTGCATCCACTCTGTACAGTCCACACATATCCTCACATGTCTTCTTATTCTATGCAATAGATAGCACCTTTCCTTATGTACACATGCCTATTTCCCTATAGATTGTAAGCTTGCGAGCAGGGCCTTCCTACCTCTATGACTGTTTGTTATCACCCATTTTGTTATTGTTATTTCAAATTGTAAAGCGCAACGGAATTTGCTGCGCTATATAAGAAACTGTTAATAAATAAATAAATAAATAATAATAAATAAATCCGAGACTATCGTAATCCGTGAAAATGGAGAAGGGGGTACAAATTCGGAGGTTTTTGTCCCTAATTTTTTCAGTTTGTCCAGTAATGTGGTAATTATACATTTGCTTGGTTAAAGTCCTTTCTGTTCCACACCAAGATAAGAGTGGAGGTGAAAGCCTGTGTGTTGTTCCTGATTGCTTGTGTCTCTCTAATTTTAAATCATCTTCCTCTTGCCTCTTCTCATAATGTTAAAAGTCATCAAATATGGAGGTGGTATGTTTGTAGCTAGCTATGATTCGATGAACTTAGCAAGCTTTTTCTAGGGGGACCATGACCACCTATCGCTGAAATGATGGGTTTATTAAACTGTGCATGTCCTGTTTAAACAACATAAGGGTAGGTGGGAGAGGCCCAAGGACAATTCCATCTTGCACCTTTTTTTTTTTTTTTTTTTGCATTATGTGCTCTTTGGGGCCTAGTTTTCAAACTGCCATCCTGTCTGCCACTGCAGTGCCACTCCTAGATGGTCCACTTGTGTCGCTTAGCTTAGTCATCCAGCTACCTCGGTGCAACCTTCTGGCCTAAAAACATTATTGTGAGGTGTCAGGTGTTCAGAATAGTCTGGAAATTTGTGGAAAGTAATGTTATTGAGGTTAATAATACTGTAGGAACAAAACAAAAAACAAAAAAAAAAAAACAAATTCTGTGATTTTAGCTGTTTTATGGTTTAAAAAAAAATACACATCCAAAACCAAAACCCGAAAGGGTGGTTTTGGCAAAACCATTCCAGATCCAAAACATGAAAGGAGATCAAGATCCAAAACCAAAACACAAAACCCGAAAGGTGTCCGGTGCACAATTCCTAACTAGAGATGAGTGGGTTCGGTTTTACCTGGATTTACTCAGTTCTCAAAACGGCATCTTATTGGCTCATGGATGTCACGTGTTTTGGATAGCCAATAAGAAAAATCCGGATAAAACCGAACTGGCATGAATTCGGTCGTTACATCCAAACCCGCTCATCTCTAATCCTAACCCTCTGTTCAATGCGGGCTACCCCATCTAAGTCACCCCATCTGTCCGCCCTCCCCTTCAAAATGTAAGCTCTCACGAGCAGGGCCCTCAACCCTCATGTGCTTTTTCCTCTCTTAGGGGTAAATTTACTAAAGCTTCTTTAACAGACAATTGTTGATGTTGCCCATTGCAACCAATCAGATGCTGTCTATCATTTTATAAAGGGCAATAGAGAAATGATAGACAGCATCTGATTGGTTGCTATTGGCAACATCACCAATTCTCTATTTTAGAAGCTTTAGTAAATTTACACCGCAGACTATCATCTACTCCATACTCCATCCAACGGCACCTAGCCCTCGGTTTCTGCCGTAGTGATGATTATTTCAGTGTTCCGTCCCCGATGCAGCAATGTTTATATACTTGTCCTAAATTGTCTTGTACTGTAAGTCACTGTTCTTGTTTTGCTCATTTATGTACAGTGTTAGGGCACGGCAAACCCTTGTGGCGCCACATGGGATACGGTCATTAGGCCGACAACACTTAGGTCGACCATTGTTGGTCGACATGCATTAGGTCGACACGGTCACTAGGTTGAGATGTACTAGGTCGACTTGGAAAAAGGTCGAAATGCGGTTTTTAAAAAAAAATTCAACTTTTTCATACTTTACGATCCACGTGGACTATGATTGGGAATAGTAACCTGTGCCGAGTTTCGCGGTAGCAGAGCGAGGCACCTTGCCCGAAGCACGTGAGCCATGCGAGGGGACACAGTACACTAATTGGGGTTCCCCGTCACTTTATGATGAAAACGACACCAAAAAAAGTTTTAAAAAAACTCATGTCGACCTTTTTCCATGTCGACCGTGTTCATGTCAATACCATACCTTCAATTCCACCTCTATGCTGATGACACACAACTCTACCTCTCCTCTCCTGGTCTGTCCCCCTCTGTCCTCTCTCAGGTTTCCAGCTGCCTCTCCGCAATCTCCTCCTGGATGTCAGAGCGCTCTCTGAAGCTCAACATGGACAAAACTGAACTCATCACCTTTCCCCCATCCAGAGCAACACCCCCTACCAATATCTCTATCACTGTTGACAACACCACCATCTACCCCGTTCCCCAACTCCACTGCTTGGGCGTCACTCTTGACTTCTCCCTCTCCTCTGCACCCCACATCCAAGCTCTGGCACAATCCTGTCGGTTCCAGCTACGCAATATTGCTCGCATCAGGCCATTTCTCTCCCAGAGTGCAACTAAACTTATCATCCACTCACTGGTCATCTCACGACTCGACTACTGCAACGTTCTCCTCACTGGCCTCGCTTGCTCCCATCTTGCTCCCTTCCAATCTGTCCTGAACTCCGCAGCTAGGCTTATCTTCCTCTCCCGCCGCTTCACATCTGCCACTCCCCTTCGACAAAATCTACACTGGCTCCCATTTCCCTACAGAATCCTCTTCAAACTCCTCACCCTCACATACAAGGCCATCTCTAATTCCACTGCTCCCTACATCTCCAACCACCTCTCCCTTCATACTCCCTCCCGCCCCCTACGGTCGACCAATGACCATCGCCTCTCCACCGCCCTGGTCACTGCTTCCCATGCTTGAGTTCAAGACTATGCTGCACCCCTTCAGTGAAACACACTCCCCTGCTCCATTAGACTCTCCCCGACCTTGCAAAGCTTCAAACTGGCACTAAAAACCCACCTATTCATCAAAGCATACCCTCCCGACGCATAACCTAGTCCTGAGGCCACTCCTCCATCCTTGAAAATCCTTATGCCTTGAACATCTCAGCTTTGCTTACATACTGCCATCAGGCTACCTACCGCTTGCTTGCACCTCATGTCATCTGTCTGTCGACCCTTCCCACTAGATTGTTAGCTCTTCAGAGCAGGGCCCTCTTTTCTCTTGTTATCTAAGCCCTCTTCTCGACACATTTCACTCGCAGCTCTCCCCTACTCAGCGACCATCTTTACCTGCTCTCATCTCCATCGATGGCCACCAGCCACTACTTACATCATAGCTGTATTATGTCTTGAGAATTGTGGTGCTCTTTGTTACCTGTACTCTATTTGTGTTATTTATTTATTGTAAAGCTAAGTTTTGTCTCCATGTACTGTCCTTTGTACGGCGCTGCGAAACGCTTGTGGCACCTTATAAATAACATTTAATAATAATAATAATAATAATAAGATTTTAAACCTACTGGTAAATCTTTTTCTCGTAGTCCGTAGAGGATGCTGGGACTCCGTAAGGACCATGGGGATAGACGGGCTCCGCAGGAGACATGGGCACTTTAAGAAAGACTTTGGATCTGGGTGTGCACTGGCTCCTCCCTCTATGCCCCTCCTCCAGACCTCAGTTAGAGAAACTGTGCCCAGAGGAGACGGACAGTACGAGGAAAGGATTTTTGTTAATCTAAGGGCGAGATTCATACCAGCCACACCAATCACACCGTATAACCTGTGATATACAATCTAGTTAACAGCATGAACAACAACATATCATCGGTCCAAAACCGATGAAACTATAACATAACCCTTATGAAAGCAATAACTATATACAAGTCTTGCAGAAAAAGTCCGCACTTGGGATGGGCGCCCAGCATCCTCTACGGACTACGAGAAAAAGATTTACCGGTAGGTTTAAAATCTTATTTTCTCTAACGTCCTAGAGGATGCTGGGACTCCGTAAGGACCATGGGGATTATACCAAAGCTCCCAAACGGGCGGGAGAGTGCGGATGAATCTGCAGCACCGATTGAGCAAACAGGAGGTCCTCCTCAGCCAGGGTATTAAACTTACAGAACTTTGCAAAGGTGTTTGACCCCGACCAAGTAGCAGCTCGGCACAGCTGTAGTGCCGAGACCCCTCGGGCAGCCGCCCAAGACGAGCCCACCTTCCTAGTGGAATGGGCCTTAACCGATTTTGGTAACGGCAATCCTGCCATAGAATGCGCCTGCTGAATCATGTTACAGATCCAGCGAGCAATAGTCTGCTTTGAAGCAGGACCGCCAACCTTGTTGGCTGCATACAGGACAAACAGCGCTTCTGTTTTCTGATCCTAGCCGTTCTGGCCACGTAAATCTTCAAAGCCCTGACCACATCAAGGGACTCGGAATCCTCCAAGTCAGGTGTAGCCACAGGCAGGACAATAGGTTGGTTCATATGAAAGGATTAGACCACCTTAGGTAGGAATTGAGGACGGGTCCGCAATTCCGCTCTATCCATATGGAAAACCAGATAGGGGCTTTTATGTGATAAAGCCGCTAATTCCGAAACTCGCCTAGCCGAAGCCAAGGCTAACAACATGACCACCTTCCAAGTGAGATATTTCAACTCCACTGTTTTAAGTGGTTCAAACCAATGTGACGTAAGAAAACGTAACACCATGTTAAGGTCCCAAGGCGCCACCGGAGGCACAAAAGGAGGCTGAACATGCAGTACTCCCTTCACAAAAGTCTGTACTTCAGTTAGAGAGGCCAATTCCTTTTGAAAGAAAATGGATAAGGACGAAATCTGAACTTTAATGGAGCCTAATTTTAGGCCCAAATTCACTCCAGTTTGTAGGAAGTGAAGAAAACGGCCTAGATGGAATTCTTCCATAGGAGCATTCCTGGCCTCACACCAAGAAACATATTTTCGCCATATTCGGTGATAATGTTTAGATGTCACGTCCTTCCTAGCCTTTATTAGCGTAGGAATGACCTCATCCGGAATACCTTTTTCCGCTAGGATCCGGCGTTCAACCGCCATGCCGTCAAACGCAGCCGCGGTAAGTCTTGGAACAGACAGGGACCCTGTTCTTAGAGGAAGAGGCCACGGATCTTCTGTGAGCATTTCCTGCAGATCCGGATACCAGGTCCTTCGTGGCCAATCCGGAACAATGAGTATTGTTCTCACTCCTCTTTTTCTTATTATTCTCAACACCTTGGGTATGAGAGGAAGAGGAGGAAATACATAGACCGACTGGAACACCCACGGTGTCACTAGGGCGTCCACAGCTACCGCCTGAGGATCTCTTGACCTGGCGCAATACCTTTGTAGCTTTTTGTTAAGACGGGACGCCATCATGTCTATTTGGGGCAGTCCCCACTGACTTGCAATCTGTGTGAAGACTTCCTGATGAAGTCCCCACTCTCCCGGATGCAGGTCGTGTCTGCTGAGGAAGTCTGCTTCCCTGTTGTCCACTCCCGGAATGAACACTGCTGACAGTGCGCTTACATGATTCTCCGCCCAGCGAAGAATTCTGGTGGCTTCCGCCATCGCCACTCTGCTCCTTGTGCCGCCTTGGAGGTTTACATGAGCTACTGCGGTGACGTTGTCCGACTGAATCAGCACTGGTCGGTTGCGAAGTAAGGTCTCCGCTTGAAGTAGGGCGTTGTATATGGCCCTTAGTTCCAGGATGTTGATGTGAAGACAAGTCTCTTGACTTGACCAAAGGCCTTGGAAATTTCTTCCCTGTGTGACTGCTCCCCAACCTCGGAGGCTCGCGTCCGTGGTCACCAGGATCCAATCCTGAATGCCGAACCTGCGGCCCTCTAGAAGGTGAGCACTCTGCAGCCACCACAGGAGAGATACCCTGGCCCTGGGGGACAGGGTGATCCACTGATGCATGTGCAGATGTGACCCGGACCATTTGTCCAATAGGTCCCATTGGAAAGTCCTTCCATGGAACCTGCCAAAGGGAATGGCTTCGTATGTCGCCACCATTTTTCCCAGGACTTGAGTGCAATGATGTACTGACACTTATTTCGGCTTCAACAGGTTCTTGACTAGAGTCATGAGTTCCTGCGCTTTTTCTACCGGAAGAAAAACCCTTTTCTGGTCTGTGTCCAAATCATGGCCAAGAAGGGCAGGCGAGTCGTAGGATTCAGCTGCGACTTTGGAATATTGAGAATCCAGCCGTGTCGCTGTAACACCTTCAGTGAAAGGGATACGCTGCTCTGCAACTTCTCCCGTGATCTCGCTTTTATGAGGAGATCGTCCAAGTACGGGATAATTGTGACACCCTGCTTGCGCAGGAGCACCATCATTTCCGCCATTACCTTGGTGAAAATTCTCGGACCGTGGAAAGCCCAAACGGCAACGTCTGAAATTGGTAATGACAATCCTGTATCGCAAATCTCAGGTACGCCTGATGAGGAGAATATATGGGAACATGCAGGTATGCATCCTTTATGTCCAGCGATACCATAAAATCCCCCCCTTCCAGGCTGGCAATGACCGCTCTGAGCGATTCTATCTTGAACTTGAACCGTTTTAAGTAAAGGTTTAGGGATTTTAAATTCAAAATGGGTCTGACCGAACCGTCCGGTTTCGGGACCACAAACAGGGTTGAGTAGTACCCCTTCCCTCTCTGAAGCAGGGGAACCTCGGCCACCACTTATTGAAGACACAATTTTTGAATCGCATGTAACACTATCTCCCTTTCCAGGGGAGAAGTTGGTAGCGCCAATTTGAAAAACCGGCGAGGAGGCACCTCTTCGAATTCCAGCTTGTATCCCTGGGAAACAATTTCCATTGTCCAGGGATCCACCTGTGATTGAACCCAGATGTGGCTGAAAAGTCGAAGACATGCCCCCACTGGAGCGGACTCCCTCAGGGGAGCCCCAGCGTCATGCGGTGGTTGGGATGGGAGCGCTATCTTTTTTGATAAGCGTGTCAAAGCTTTGTCTACCCTAGGGGAGGATTCCCACCGTATTCTGTCCTGTGACGGGAAAGGATACGCTGTTAGAATCCTTTTGGGAATCTGCAGTTTTTTGTCTGGAATTTCCCACGCTTTTTGGCATAACTCGTTCAGCTCATGTGAAGAGGGAAAGGTGACCTCAGGTTTCTTTCCCTTATACATGTGTGCCCTCGTGTCAGGGACAGGGGGTTCCTCAGTGATACGCAAAACATCTTCAATTGCGATAATCATATATCGAATACATTTAGCCACCCTTGGCTGCAATTTTGCATCATTGTTTGTCGACACTGGAGTCTGAATCCGTGTCGGTATCTGTGTCAACTATTTGGGATAGTGGGCACTTCTGAGACCCCGAAGGTCCCGGCCAGTGGCGGAACTAGCGAGCGGTGGGCCCAGGTGCGACAGAATGCTTTGGCCCCCCCACATCCCACCCCCACACATCCCATCCAAGTCCACCCCCTCACCCCTGGAGAGGATCTGGTGAGGGGGACCTGCTCAGGGCCAGAGAAATGGATACCTAGCAACAGTGCCGTAACTAGACATTTTAGCACTGTGTGCAAGAAACGGCATCGGAGCCCCACCCCTGCATGCAAAACAGGGGCAGTGCGCGCCGTAGGCGCGCGCAAAAATACATAGTGGCGTGGCTTCGTGGGGAAGGGGTGTGGCCACAAAATAATACCAATTCATAAAACTGTACACAGTAGTCTCCATTATTCAAATTATGCCGCACAGTAGCACCACTACACCAGGTAGAGACCCTTTTACACCTTACAGCGGACAGATTCCTCTTTTTACTCATTACAGCAGACAGCGTGCCCTTTTTACACATAACGGCAGACAGCGTGCCCTTTTTACACATAACGGCAGACAGCGTGCACTTTTTACACATAACGGCAGACAGCGTGCCCTTTTTACACATAACGGCAGACCGCGTGCCCTTGTTACACATAGCGGCAGACAGCGTACACTTTTTACACATAACGGCAGACAGCGTGCCCTTGTTACACATTACGGCAGACAGCATCCCCTTTTTACACATTACGGCAGACAGCGTCCCCTTTTTACACATTACGGCAGACAGCGTGCCCTTGTTACACATTACGGCAGACAGCGTCCCCATTTTTACACATTACAGCAGGCAGATTCCCCATTTTTACACATTGCGGCAGGCAGATTACCCCTTTTTACACATAGCGGCAGGCAGATTACCCCTTTTTACACATAGCGGCAGGCAGTCCCCCATTTTTACACATTGCGGCAGGCTGATTCCCCCTTTTTACACATTACGTCAGGCAGTCCCCCCTTTTTACACATTGCGGCAGACAGCGTCCCCATTTTTACACATTACGGCAGGCAGATTCCCCATTTTTACACATTGCGGCAGGCAGATTACCCCTTTTTACACATAGCGGCAGGCAAATTACCCCTTTTTACACATAGCGGCAGGCAGTCCCCCATTTTTACACATTGCAGCAGGCTGATTCCCCCTTTTTACACATTACGTCAGGCAGTCCCCCCTTTTTACACATTGCGGCAGGCTGATTCCCCCTTTTTACACATTACGTCAGGCAGTCCCCCATTTTTACACATTGCGGCAGGCTGATTCCCCTTTTTACACATAGCGGCAGGCAGTCCCCCATTTTTACACATAGCGGCAGGCAGGCCCAAGAAAGAAAGAAAGAGAAAGAAAGAAAGAAAAAGAGAAAAAGAAAGAAAGAAGAATTATACTTACCCTCTCAGGCTCCTCGGTGCAGCCGCGTCAGACGATTCCCGGGCAGTAGAGGAGGTGAAGGACGGAGGTGAAGAAGTGAGCCGCAGCAGCGCTTTGTTATTGGTGGAGGCGCTGCTGCTGCTGCCCCTCTGCTTCCCTATAGGCTGTTCTCGGAAGACAGCCTATAGTGAAGCAGAGGGGCAGCAGCGCCTCCACAAGTAACAAAGCGCTGCTGCGGCTCCCTCCTTCACCTCCCTCCTCCTCCTTCCTCCGTCAGTGCCGCTGCTCCTCTCCTCTCCTCTACGGGCGGCTGTGCGCTGCGGGCAGCGGTTGCCTGCAGCGCACAGCGGCATGTAATGAGTCAGTTTGACTCATTACATGCTCGGGCCCCTGGACAGAGGCGGGCCCCAGTGCAACGCACTGCTTGCACTGCCGGTAGTTCCGCCTCTGGTCCCGGCGACATTGGGACAGACATGGGTTGACTCCCTGACTGTACCCTAGCTTCAGCTTTATCTAATCTTTTGTGCAATAAATTAACATTAGCACTTAAAACATTCCACATATCCATACAGTCAGGTGTCGGCGCTGCCGACGGAGACCTAATATTCATAAACTCCCCCTCCTCCTTAGGTGAGCCTTCAACCTCAGACATGTTGACACACGCGTACCGACACACCACACACACACAGGAAAGCTCTTTTCTGAAGACAGGTTCTCCACCAGGCCCTTTGGAGAGACAGAGAGAGAGTATGCCAGCACACACCCCAGCGCTATATGACCCAGGAAAAAACACAGAATGTTTACCCAGTAGCGCTTTTGTAGCATGTATATGCGCCAATTATGTGCCCCCCCCCCCCCCCCTCTACTTTAAAACCCTCTTTCACCGTGTGTCAAGCAGGGGAGAGTCCGGGGAGCTTCCTCTCAGCGGTGCTGTGGAGAAAAAATGGCGCTGGTGAGTGCCGAGGGAGAAGCCCCGCCCCCTCGGTGGCGGGCTTCTGTCCCGCTCAAATTTCCTAATAACATGGCGGGGGCTCTTTTTATACATGTACAGTGCCCAGCTGTACATGTATATATGTGTATTTGCCACAGGAGGTGTTTATTGCTGCCCAGGGCGCCCCCCCCCCTGCGCCCTGCACCCTTACAGTGACCAAAGTGTGTGAGGTGAATGGGAGCAATGGCGCACAGCTTCACTGCTGTGCGTTACCTCTATGAAGATCAAGGTTTTTTCTGCCGCCTCTGAAGTCTTTTCCTCACATACTCACCCGGCTTCTCTCTTCCGGCTCTGCGAGGAGGACGGCGGTGCGGCTCTGGGACGGACAGCGAGGGTGAGACCTGCGTACCGATCCCTCTGGAGCTAATGGTGTCCAGTAGCCTAAGAAACAGAGCCCTGAAACTCAGAGAAGTGGGTCTGTTTCTCTCTCCTCAGTCCCTCGATGCAGGGAGCCTGTTGCCAGCAGGCTCCCTGAAAATAAAAAACTAACTAAAATACTTTCTTTTACAGGAAACTCAGGAGAGCTCCCTGAAAGCACCCAGTCTCCACTGGGCACAGTATCAAACTGAGGTCTGAAGGAGGGGCATAGAGGGAGGAGCCAGTGCACACCCAGATCCAAAGTCTTTCTTAAAAGTGCCCATGTCTCCTGCGGAGCCCGTCTATCCCCATGGTCCTTACGGAGTCCCAGCATCCTCTAGGACGTTAGAGAAAATAATAATAATGTCGACCTAATGACTGTGTTGACCTAGTCACTGTCGACCAATAGTGGTCGACCTAATGACTGTCAACCCTATGACCCATACCCGCGCCACATAAACCATAACAATAATAATGGTTGTTGTGCTCCACTGTCCATTGAGACAGTATCCTGTGTGATGTGTTACATTCATAGGCACAGCGTAGCCATAAATTATGTTAAAAGATCGGTATATATTGTACGCACGTTACTAGAACAAATTAAAAAATACAGCAACATTACTCGTTCCCTCAACAAAGATGGCGCAGTGAGAATCTCGCGTCCCTTACGTGATTACGTCACATGCCGACTCGCTTTCCTTTGCTGGAAAAGACCAGGCGCCGCGCACACGTGATCGTCTCATCCGGGTCTTCGCGTTCTTTCACACTCGGCCCAACATGGCAGCCTCAGGTGAGTGTGTGAGAGGCGAAGGGGGCCACTCCCGGTACCGGGCACGGAGACTGCGGCCAGCCTTCATATTTACCGTGCACGATGCCGAGGCCGTGCTGCTCCGCCCCGTGTGCTCCCTGCCCGGCATCGGGCTGTGTGGGCGCTGTGCGCAGCGGCACGCTGCTGTCTAATCCTCAGGGTGGCCCAGGCCGCGCCCTGCCCCTGTCTGAGAGGTGATCTCTCCAGAGGACGGCCGGTCACTGTGACCGAGGCCGGCCTGCCCGTACCTGAACCAGCTGCTGCGGACACCCAAAGCGACTAGACAGCTGTCCGTTGCCGCAGCCGCTACACGGTGCTTGTGCCTCATCCCCCCGGTGTCACCCCGCAGGGCACGTGTTCTTCCCTTTTCCCCGGTGTGCTGCTGCGCGGTGCCCCGGCTCCTGTCCCCCGTTCCGGGCGGTGGGAGCACGTGGCCGGGGCGGGCGCTGTTCTGGGGTGGGGGGGTGTTATCCTCCGTCCCCTGGCTGCAAGCTAATGGCTGTACAGGCCCGATACAGGCAGGCCCTGAGCAGCACGGAACCCGCCCCTGCTGGGAGCACAAGTGACTGGACGTGAGGAGGACACGTCAGCAGCTGTGTGTGTGAGGAGGACACACATGGAGCATGCCTCAGTATTGCCCCTCATTCTATATCCGTGCTGCATGACCTATGCAGCATGACCTATGCTGCTAGGGCAGCAGGTATTCCTACATGTGCACGTCCCTCCCCGGCCTGTGCCGTGTCCCATCAGCCTGTCTTGCTGCCCCTTCTGTGCAACTGCTCAGCTGCATGCTGTTAGGTGGCCAGTAATGTCAGTGGGTATTTGTCACGTCCTGTGTGCAGCTCGTTTGTTATTCCTGTATGGGATACATACGTTACTGTATGTCTGTGGTGAAAATGTTGACCACATAATGTTGCCATGAACTGCATGTCGTAAGACTACGTCAACACTTTAACAATGTCTGCATTATAACACTTAACATTCTGATGTCGACATACTGGGGGGTATTCAATTGTTAGGAAAAAACAAACACCCAAATGACTTTTTCAATCGAATAGACAGGAAAAAACTGACGCCCAACCAACTTTTAAAACAATTGAATTCCACCCAGTATGTCAACTTATACTGCTTTTATACTAAATTGACTGGTCACACCCGGGAACCGTACACAGGTGCTTCCCCTGGGGCGACCTGTCAAGAGACCCCTTTCAGATAGCGGCCCGACTTGGCATATTGCTGGGTTGTCGGCGGTGACATCTCCATGTGCGGAGGCGGCGCTTGGAGATGAAGTGATCTCCAAGCGCGGCCTCTTTATGCAGTGAATGGATACTGGGTCGACCTGGCTACCCCATTTAAACTTCATCGCAACTCAGGTCCTTCCCAGGACCACCCCTGCAAGCTTGCTTAGTTGGATTCCCAGGTAACTGGACCCTGATTAATCAGGCAGTGGCTCGGGATAAAAGGGTTTAATACAGAGTGCATTTATCTTAAAATATCCTGTAAAGGGCCGTACAGACTGGGAGATGTGTGCTGAGCGGTCTAGCACAGACCGCTCAGCACACATCTCTCCCCGTGCTCAGCACAGCGCGACAGGCCAATCTAGCACCAGCGATAACGATGCACGCTACCGTGCGTCGCTGTCACCGGCACCCCTACACACACAGCAATGTGTTCTAATTTCTAAGCAATCTAGTCAGATTGCTTAGAAATGAAGTGAACATCGCTCAGTGTTTACCCCCCCCCCCCCTTAACATTGTAGATCTAGAACATAAATGATGATGCACACTGCAATTTTTTCATTTATACTTGAAGCTTAGCCTCGTCAGGTCAATCAGACTTTATGCTTTTCTTGTATTAATTAGTATTGTTATGCAAGAACCCAGTGATCTAGTTTGTCTCTAATATCCATGATCCATAGTTGTGTACTGTTGGTAAGGGTTATTTTTACTGGCGCTTATGCTGTGTATTTAGCACACTACCACCAAGCTATATACTGGTAACCTGAGGCCTTTGATCTCCTGTAAACAAAAATTAGGAGCATTCCCTCTTTACATTAACTTGCCAGCCAGCTTTATGAATTGTTGCATTTACCAGAAGCAAATATTTGAACAGTGCAATATTTTATTTTACTGTTGTGGACACCGCTATCATCTGTAGCAGCCTGATTGTTGCTACCCATTCAAGTGTATAGACTACTTTTAGTGCAAGGAAGGGTAATTGTTTAGGACAGCACATTGCAACTCCAAGCATCTACTCTCCTTAAATAATCGTCCAGAGTGGTAAAAGCTCATTCCTCAGTGAGCATTTCTTGTAAGAATCCCCATAAGTAGAATGAGTAATTACTTGCTAACTCCATTAATTAATATAGGAGCAATTCAATTAGGAGCGGTGCATGAACAATGTGCTATTATTGCTACCATCTTTATGGGATTTGTGCACACTGCACATGTCTCCTAGTTGATGTGACTAGAGATTATTCACCTGTTCATAATACCCCTTTTCCACCACTGTAGCACGGGTCGCAGCCGTGTCGCCTGACACAGCAGCGACCCGTGCTACAGCCCCCTTTGACAGCGCTCGCCAACCCGGCAATTGCCGGGTTGGTGACGCGGCAGGGGCGGCGCTGGGAGATCACATGATCTCTCAGCGCCGCCCTCCCATACACTGTGAGCGGGGGCCGTGTCGCCTCGACATGGCTCCTGTTCACACTAGACAGCCGGGTTGAACACGTGTTCAACCCGGCTAGCTACCCGGGTATGATTTGCCGGGGGACCCTTTTCCACTAGGAAAAAACACGGGTAAATGCGCGCCCCGCGCATTTACCCGTGTTTTAAAAAGCTAGTGGAAAAGGGGTATTAGTCATTAAAACTGAATTGTCACTTAAGTGGCAAAGCATTTAAGTATGTTGCTTCAAAATAGTTACATAGTGATTGTGTGACAAATCAGAAACCAGAATGCAGTTCCAGCTTATGATTTGTCTGCCTACTCACCCTCTGTTCAGGTTTATAGAGCCCCAGTTTTCTTCCATGAAGTTAATAAAGTAGCACCATGGGCACTTGTGAATGAAGTGCAGAGTGGTGATTTTTTTCACACAACTAAAATTGCTGTTCTGTTTAACTCTAACTCTAAAGGGGGGTACACACTGAGAGATACATTCTTAAAATCTAAGCAATCTGACTAGATTGCTTAGATTTTAAGCACGAATCACCCGTGTGTATCCCCCCCCCCCCCCAGCAATAGTGATGTGCGGTCCCGTGCGTCGCTAGCGCCGGTGCTAGATTGGCCAATCTAGCACATCGCTCATTTCACCCGCTGGGGGAAATGAGCGGCCCCCCTTGCTCATCACTCATCACGCTGTGCTGAGTGGGGGAGGGGAAGATGTGTGCTGAGTGGTCTGTGATAGATCGCTCAGCACACATCTCTGCCAGTGTTTGCTGGCCTTTAGAGGGCGATTCGCTCCTATCTAAGTCGACAGGGAGCTATTCAATTGTATTGCGCGACCAGTCCAGTGCTGGTCGCATCGAGAGCGCTATCGTGCCCAAATGCACTGGATTAACATCATTAAACAGTTTCTCTCATGCTAAGTGCCGGGTGTGATGCAGTTGTACCTGGCACTCTCATCCAGCCTCAACATCCTACTTTATGTGGATGTTTGCTTGTACCTTATGCAAATAGAAATATGTGATAAGTGCAGCCTCGGGCCTGGGCACCCTAAACAGTTGAATTAGTTTTCGTCCACTTTAGACGGGAGCACAAACAATTGACTTGACCTTTAGGGTTTATTTTACAAGGATTAGCCAAATGTGTATTGATGCATAAATTATTATTAATTTTTTTCCCTTTAAGTCACTGCTTTTCAGCCATGTCATTTTATGAAAGAGAACATGGAACTCTACCAAAACTGAATATTCAGTTTTGGGTGGAGTTGTCCTTTAATGGTTATTAGGTTTTCACACAGGAGTTTCTGGTAGCTGTGATTGTGGACAGGGCACTATCTACTGGGCGCAGGACAATGCTGTAAGCTGAAAGATAAAATGTTGCTTAGCTCATAGTATACTTTGAATCCACGTGTTCAGACAATTCTTTCTGCACCCTGAGGCTTGGGATGGTGTTGGTTAAATGAATACCGCCTTCTTAATATTTAGTATGCCATACAATCGAGGTCGTCTTCCATAGAAGCCATGTCTGTGTCAGTGTCCCTGCTCACTTAAATTACCACTGCCTGCATTTTATTCTGATTTCCAGTGGACCATGGCTTCCCAAGCCAGACACATTTAAATAGCTGCCATTGCTACCCATCCACTCCCTGTCAAACAATGAATGTCATTTGGTTTTAAGTCACACAGCAAAATCTATTCAAACTGGTACTTGAAAACTGATGCATGCCGTTTCATGCTTCGGACGAGCTGTACTGGGTAACGGAAGCTGCAAAATCCAGTCAGCATTTCAGGGACTTATATTTATTTCCAGTACATAGCGCGCGCGTATACCACAGTGCTTTACAGATGATATTTAGTCATTCACATCCGTTGAATACGATAGAAAGCTTATCCACACAACCTAGTTTGACAGACATGGGGTTTCTTTGCCTTAATTTAGTTATACAATATGTAATACTGGTAACTTAATTCCACATTATTTCTTTTATATGCGATATCTTAACTAAACATGAAGATGTGCCTGCCTAGCCATTAGCGTGATACTGCTGCTATACCCAGTTGGGTAACTTCAGTATAAGTTTAGAGGTTGTTTACAAATACTTTGAAGTGTTTACAATTTTAATTGACCCTCATATTCTCTTTCAGTATTATTCATATCTACTTGGGTGGTGAAATCCTGGGATCGGTGGGATCCTGGGATTTAGGCCAAAAATCGCCCAGGATTCAATCCTGGGATTGGAAGCTCCAATCCTGGGTATTGCAGGATCAGGCCGCCCTTTAATGCTGGGCAGCGTTGAGCGTCCTCAGGGGATGGGTGGACACAAAGTAAAAAAGCCAATCATGGTTTTGACCATTTTTCAGTCCCGATACCCGGGATGGGCCACCCTAATATCTACCAGCCTATTTGCATTGAGGTCAAATTGCAGGTACATTTTAAATAATCATAGAAATCTCCTGTAATGTTGGGTGGCTTTAACAAAGCACAATTCTCCTTTAATTTGGCTGATTCTTCCTGTGTTCTGCTTAGCTACATTTCTGTTGGTGTTTATTCAGTAACATCTGCTATATCTTTGTGTTTACCCCTTATTGCTTTGGTTAGAGTGGCACAATTAAGGATGATGCACATTTGAGATACTTTGTATTGATTGCCTACTAGCAGTAGGCACAAGTAGTGCATTTATAGATTACAGTAGGCATTGAAGAGCCTGCTGGATATGGGTGGGCTACTGGACACAAGTAAATATGGGTCAGTTAGTAACCTAAAGAATTGGCACTTTTCTTTTAACTGATACGGATTTTGGATTTCATGTGCAATTAATTTCACCCACAGATGACTCCGCATGGACATCCTTGTGTATTTAGATAGAACAGTCCAAAGACTGTTTTGTACATGTATATTGGAGGTGGGATCCAGTGTTTTGTGGGCACCCATCGGGGAAGTTCAGTGGTTGTCCCCATGATCCCATTGTTGGACACGTGCATACCTATTAGTACTGGTTTTAGCTGCACAAAACGGCTAAACCTGTCTATAAAGTAATGCTCTTGGTGCCCAAACTCCCAGCTATTGAAAATTTCAGCTCGCAGCTTCGGGAGGCTGCGAGCTGTAATGTCTCCCCTCCACGGCTATTTGCACCCAAAAGAAACAAAAATTGAATTGCTCTGTCGAGCACCATCTAGTGTCCTTCGCAGGGAAAAACAATTGAAACAACTCCCCCAATATGATGTCTACACAGATTTAAATATAGAAACCCTCTGTAATAGGGCGACCTTTTATTATTATTCATTTATAAAGCACCAACTGGGTTATGCATCACTGTAGAATATATATAATCAATCACACCAGTCTGTGCCTTGTTGGAGCTCAGTCTAGGTTGGAAATTGTGTCCCCCCCCCCCCCCCAACTAGATGATGCTTGATGGAGCAATTCAATTGTTGCTCTGTTTGGGCACGCAATCAATGGGGTGGACACATTTCAGCTTGCAGCCTACCGAGGTGTGAACTGAAACTTGTGATAAATCGCCACTTTGGGTGCCCACAAAATAATTGAATTCACAAATTTGCCACTCAACCTATACCAAAGTCCACTGTGTAAGAAGTCAGTTATCAGTTTATTTTGTTTGTTTTTAATTTGGACTGTGGGTGGAAACTGGAGCCCCTTGAGGCTGCATTGCCAAATACTACGTCAAAGGGGTCGATTCAATTCGGCAACAGTTGAATAGCGCTATTCAATACAGCGACGACTGACCCTCAATTGTCGGGAATTCTTCTCTCATCACCGAGGGATGAGAGAAGAAACCAGACAAAAGTGCTGCCGCGAGGCTGATTCTGTCGGGAACCAGCATCGCCGCGGGTAGTTAAGTCGGAGAATGCCCGTTCTCCCGACAAAACTACCTGTTAAGTCGGCGAGAACGGGCCATCACCGACTTAACTGGAGCTGAATTGAATAGCGTCGGGAGCTAATTCCCGACGCTATTCAACTGTTGCCGAATTGAATCGACCCCAAAGTAGGTCGTCATGATTGGCGATCAGTCTCCTTAGTAATGGAATAATCCTTTATTTTTATTTTTTTTGTGTTCAAGCTTGCATATAAAGGGGTCGATTCTATTCGGCAACTAATGAATAGCGCCGGGAATTAGCTCCCGACGCTATTCAATTCAGCAACTAGTTACGTCGGCGATGGCCCGTTCTCGCCGACAAAACAGGTTGAATTGTCGGGAGAACGGGCATTCTCCGACTTAACTCCCCGGCGCGAGGCTGATTCCCGACAGAATCAGCCTCGCGCCGGCCGCGAGGCAGCACTTTTGTCGGGTTTCTCTTCTCATTCCCCGGGGATGAGAGAAGAATTCCCGACAATTGCAGGTAATTAGTTGCTGAATTGAATAGCGTCGGGAACTAATTCCTGCCGCTATTCATTAGTTGCCGAATAGAATCGACCCCAAAGATTGTGGGATAATCTTTACTGTGACTAGTATGTGTAAGTTTTATAACAAGTAGTATTAACAGCAAGATATTGGAAGAATGCACTATAGTGAAAACTCATGACTAGATTCAGACAACAGGGAAAGTCAAGTGCGTTTTTATTGATGTTTGTAAGGATAAATCTTCTTGTACTTTGAGATCTGTAACTGCAGACTGTTGATTACAAGCTGTGGAATTTTGTGCTGTTCTTATGTAGAAGTAGAATGTTTTCTTATACAAGGTTGTAGTAGAAAATATAATTGAGTAAACATATCATAATCATATTTAAATGTTTAATTCGGGTTTTTATTTACTCATGAGAAATTTTTGTAGCTTTTTTTGAGTTTTCCCTAACCTAAAACTCCACGAGGTGACGAGACAAGTCTTTTTGCTAGTGCCTTTCCCTGTTCTTCGTGTGCCTCATATAATTGGTAATGTCTTTTGTATTATGATACATTAACTTTTTGCATGCTAGTAGAGCAAACATCAGGGAACTACACAAGTTTTTGTATCTGTTGCTTTGTCATGGAAATGTCTTGCACTGTGTAACACACAACCAATTCTCAGAGTAGCTCAAAAGTACTCGTATAGATCCCTATAAATCCATCCCCACCATTATTGGGTGGCTGTAGTTTGTTATGCTTTTCCTAATATTCAGACTGGTACTAAAATGGTTATATTGGTAACTAAATTATATATTGTCCCCTACCCATGGCTTCCTCTCCATCAGCAGTGCTTTCTAGAATCGCCATAGCTACTTTCTCCCCTTACAGTGTGCCGGTGAATTTACAATTTGTTTTGCAGTTAAATAGTATCTATTAAGCCTCGATTTTATAACATTGTAGTAAATCTTGCAACTGTATGTATTTGATGTTTATACCCAGTCAATTCTATACATAATGCAGGTTTATCAATTTATTCATTTTTTTTTCCATAGAAATGACTTTGATTGGCTAAAGTTTTTTTTAATATAATTCTCATTCAATCTCACAGCTAAGAAGAAGAACAAGAAGGGGAAGACTTTGACCCTCACAGACTTCTTAGCCGATGAGGGGAACACTAGCGGAGGTGTTAGTGGTGGTGGCGGGGGCGGCGGCGGTGGTGGTGGTGGTGGCGGCGGCGGCGGAGGAGGAGGAGGTCCCCCCACCTATTCCCAAAAACCTGTCAGTTGGGCAGATGAAACCGATGATTTGGAGGGCGATGGTAAGTGTTCTTGCTCCCTTTATTATTATTTTTTCAAGCAAATGACTAAAGGTGTAACAACCAGGTATAATACAGGGATACATACGATAACCCGGCGAATGGGATGTTGGCGGTCATATGACTGCCACCGGCATCTAGTGTTCACTCTAGGAGTGAAAAGGGGCAGGGCGCCGGACTCCGGGGGCACATGTGCGCCCGAAATGGGGGTGTGGCCATGCAAATTAGAGGGCGTGGCCACACCGACGTCATTTTAGGGGGCGGTGCGGCCCACAGACGCTACTATAGAGAGCGTCTGTGGCCGGCGACGTCACTGTTGGGGGCGTGCCCAGCACCTCCGTCGGTGCTGGGCTTCCCCAGCCCTCTCCCAATGCGTGAATGGATGCTGCGCGCATGCGCACGGCATCTATACACGCAGGGAGCGGGCGGCTGTTCTAGCAGGGCGCCGCAAAAGGGGCAGGGCGGGTTTTTGCCTGCTAAAAAACGGGCAGGGCGCGGCGCCCTGCTAAAACAGCCTAGAGTGAACACTAGGCATCCCGAAGCAGAGTCTCCCAACCGGGGTTGGATATGTGTTAACCCTTTCTGTCTCCTTCCCGCAGCCCAACCCTAACCTTTACCTTCCCCAGCAGCCTAACCCTTCCCGGTGGTGCCTAAACCGAAGACTCCCACCCCGCAGCCTTAACCTCCCCTCCCCCCACAGCTCACCAAGCAGGAGTCTCGGCAGCACTCTCTGTATTTCGGTGTTTGGGATTCTGGCGTCTGCGTGCCGATCATATGCCTGAACAGATCCCATAATACAGATATGTGGGTATAGAGTGTGAACAAAGACCCCATCAACAAGTTAAAGTAAAAGTTGTTAACACACTCAGGTAGTAACATGCAGTAAGACATAAGGACCAGTTCAGTTGGAAGACAATGATGACTTCTTTTAACAAAATAGAATAGTGATCTAGGAGGAGGGGTTGGTATTAAGGGAGTGTGGTCAGGATGTGTGGCTGGGAGTTCCTAATTATGGGTTACAGAGCTTTAAACTATTAATAAAGCAAAGATCTTTTGTGAAACACAGCCGAAAAACGTTATAGAAGTATATAGCAGAGTAATAAGTATGCTGGTTATGATTACATCTTTCCAAGAAGATAGGGAAAAGGGATATGTGCCACAAGGCCGCACTAACAATGTCCTAACAATTTGTAGTGATAATAGGGCAGGTTTTGGATTGACAAGGAGTAACGTGTTTGGGGACTGACAGGAGCATTAATAATGGAAGCCATAGAGTAGAACCTCTTTCCAGAACTATTGGCATTTGGGGCCACTCCACAAGAGAACTACAAAAGGATCTACCTGACAACAGCCTCTCCAACATGCATCAGAGGTGGTAGGATAAATGCTGTGTGGTCTAGATTGGAAATAAGAAAGAAGTTGCGTGTGCTTTCTTAAATACTTGAAAAAATGGAAGATTTCGGCACACATTCAAAGAGACAGACCAGAGTGTGAAGATTTGATGAGATCTGTTTCCCACCTGGCCTGATCCTATTCAGCTTTGCGCTATAGGAATTAGGCATTAATTTCCCGATGAGGTTTTTTTTTATATTGGAAACTGCGGGCTTCATGCACAAGATTCTCTAGAGGTTACAGAAAATGTTGAGCTTAACAAAACAAAACAAAAACATTCAAGGTGGGTGCAGTCTTTGAAAGAAATGACTACAGATGAGAATGGCCAGACTTCTTTATGCTGACAAGCAGATGACTGTAGCTGAAATATGCGTTACAACAGTGGTTGCTGAAGAGCTACTGACAGCGGCATCCCGTCTCTCGTGCTCGCCACACTACTGGCCCGGTAGCTGGTTGTGCTCACCCCAGGTTATATTCCCACTCTGTCTGTGGCATGGAGGTGGTCGGGATTACGGTCGTCTGTTTTTTACCGGCTGATGGGATTCCATCCTTGGACTCCTGAAGATTCTCTCTGAATGCACAGCACGTTAAAGTGGATGAGCTAAAGTATCCAAATACCACACTGGTTCCGCTCCTGTCATCTAAGAAAAGGAAACTTTAGCTACAGTGAAGTACAGGGTCACCAAAACCAGGTGGAAGGGTCAGAATTTGGCACAAACATTGTTCCATCCTTCCTTATGTCAGTGGTTCAGGCTGATGATATAATGTGCAGGGAATGTTTTCTTTAAGTTTCTTAATACCAATTGTTTTGTTTAAATGCGATAGCCTGCCTGGCTTTTGTCGCAGACATTGTGCATCCCTGTATGGCCACATACAGTCTAGCCATCTTCTAATGCCTTCTTCCAGTATGATGATGCTCCCTGTTACAAAGCGCATGTCATTTCAAGCTGGTTTCCATGTACATGACGAGGAGGTCCGTGTACTCCAAGGCCTTCAGTCACTAGCTCTCATTCTGGTAGAGGATCATACGATGTAGCGGAGATTTGCAGCATGAATGTGCTGCCGATAAATCAACATCAACTGCGTGATGCTATCCTGTCACTATGGGCCAAAATCTCTAAGGAATGTTTCCAACACCTTGTTGAATCCATTCTACAAACCAGGTTGTTCTGGGACCAAAGGGATTTCTCGCCTATGCTAGGACGGTGTTGCCTAATAAAGTGATATTTGAGTTCATGTTTAGTTATTAGACTACTTGGAGCACTGCGTGTTCTAGAAGCATCTGTTTGTTGCTGTGCAGCGTAGAAAATTTACAATAAAACAAAACTGCAGATCTAATTTTGAAAACTGAACTACCCTTCAAAGAAACCAGAACTGCCTTGTTATGTTTATTTTAAAATGTCTGTTATGTTGCTGCTAAATTAAATAACAACCTTTATACATTTCCAGTCTCAACATCATGGCATAGCAACGAGGATGATATGTATAGAGCCGCCCCAATTGATCGTTCCATCCTGCCTACGGCTCCCCGAGCTGCACGTGAACCTAACGTGGACCGAAGTCGCCTCCCTAAAAGCCCTCCCTTCACTGCCTTCCTTGGAAATCTTCCCTATGATGTGTCTGAAGAATCCATACAGAAGTTCTTCAGGGGACTCAATGTGAGTAGTGGCTTGTGTCAGGTTTCGATGTGATTAGTATATATTTCTCTTACGTCCTAGAGGATGCTGGGGTCCATATTTGTACCATGGGGTATAGACAGGTCCACCAGGAGCCATTGGCACTTCAAGAGTTTAACAGTGTAGGTTGGCTCCTCCCTCTATGCCTCTCCTACCAGTCTCCGTTTAGAAAATGTGCCCGGAGGAGCCGGTTACAGCTAGGGGAGCTCTACTGAACTTCTTTAGAAAAGTTAATTTTAGAGTGTGTTGTTTTTTTTTTTTTTACAGGGAGGCTGCTGGCAACAGCCTCCCTGCATCGAGGGACTGAGGGGGGGGGGGGGGGAGGAGCAGTGTCCGCCCTGCAGGGTCTGAGCCACTGTCTCCGCTAACTGGACACTGATCTCCAGAGGGGATAGATCGCTCCCTGCCGCAGGGGAACGCTCACCCCAGCAGCATGCTGCCGCCACCCCCTTACAGAGCTGAAGTGAGGCGAGTGAGTCGGCTCCCTAACAAGCAGGGAGCCGATGTGAAGATGGCGGCTACAGGGTAGGAGCGCAGTACTAACTGCGCTCTGGGGAGCTCAGCGGTACTTAGGTGCGGCGCTGTGAGGGGTGCCCTAAACCTACACTGACCAAAAGGATCTCAGCCAGCACAAAATCCTCAGGCCAGTATAATCTAGGAAGAGCGGGAAGACAGTGCCATTAAGGGGGCGGAGCTTCTCAGAGCAGACCTAGCAGGGTTCAGCGCCATTTTCCTGCCTGCAGACACGCTGCTAGTGGAAGAGCAGTCCCTCCAGCTATCTGTACGGTACCAGAGGGTTGTAGAAAGGAGGGGAGGCTGTGTATAGACTGTTACCTATTAATGGACACAGCGCTGGTTAAGGGTCTCCCTATACCTATATAGCGCTGTGCGTGGGTTGGCTCCAATCTCTCTCTCTCTCTCTCTCTCTCCCTCTCCCTCTCCCTCTCCCTCTCCCTCTCCCTCTCCCTCTCCCTCTCCCTCTCCCTCTCCCTCTCCCTCTCCCTCTCCCTCTCTCTCTCTCTCTCCCCCCTCTCTCTCCCCCTCCATGGCAGCGGGGATCTCCATGTTCGTCTCGGCTCGGAGGGGTCTCTGGCTGCACCAATGGTCTGCGTACGCAAAATCCAGAAGAGTGTGGAGAGCCTACCCTATACAGGTCAGGCTCTGTTTGGGGAGGAGCTGGATGCGTGGATTGCCACGGCTACAGCGGGTAAGTCTCCTTTTCTCCCCTCAGCTGCACCGGCTACGAAGAAGCCTTTTACTCCCAACACGTCAGTCCTTTCGGCCCACTAGGCCTAGAAAGAACAAACCCTCTTGCATCTTTAGAGGTGGTCGTGCCAAATCTGGAATCTCAAACTCTCCCACCTCACAGATTCTTCAAATCAGGCATGCCGGCTTTGCCGACAGAGCTATTCTTCTGGACACTATTCGAAAATTGAAAGTGTCCGAGGTCATTGTTCCATTTCCACCTCATCAGTTGACCAAGGGTTACTATTCGAACCTTTTTGTGGTTCCGAAGCCGGATGCTTCAGTAAGGCCAATTCTGAACTTGAAATCTTTGAACCCTTATCTCAGGGACTTCAAATTCAAGATGGAGTCTCTGAGGGCAGTTATCTCAGGACTGACGGAGGGGGAGTTCCTGGTGTCCCTGAACATCAATGATGCGTACCTCCACATTCCCGTTTGGTCGCTGCATCAGGCTTATCTCAGGTTTGCACTGTTAGACGATCACTATCCGTTTCAGGCACTGCCGTTCGGTCTCTTCACGGCACCGAGGGTCTTCACCAAGGTGGTGGCAGAGATGATGGTTCTCCTCCGCAAGAAGGGGGTGAACAGAATTCAGTATCTGGATGATCTGCTGATCAAGGCATTGTCCAAGGAGAAGTTAAGATCCATTGCTCTCACGACACATCTGCTCAAGGAGCACGGTTGGATTCTGAAGGAGGCTGTCTTTCCTGGGGATGATCCTCGACACGGAGGTGCAGAGGGTGTTTCTACCGGTGGAGAAAGCGTTGGTGATTCAAACCATGGTTCGGGATGTCTTGAAGCCTGCCAGGGTGTCAGTTCATCAGTGCATCCGCCTTCTGGGAAGATGGTTGCCTCCTACGAGGCTCTGCAGTACGGAAGGTTTCATGCTCGCTCCTTTCAACTGGATCTCTTGGACCAGTGGTCGGGATCTCGCCTACACGTGCACCAGAGGATACGTCTGTCTCCGAAACCAGGATTTCGCTTCTCTGGTGGCTACATCTACCACACCTTCTGGAGGGCCGAAAGTTCGGAGTTCAGGACTGGATTCTTTTAACCACGGATTCAAGTCTAAGAGGTTGGGGAGCAGTTGCTCAAGGGGAATCCTTCCAAGGAAGGTGGTCGAGTCAGGAGTCCTTTCTTCCGATAAACATCCTGGAGCTGAGAGCCGTATACAACGGCCTTCTTCAAGCAGCACACCTTGTACAGGATCGGGCTGTTCAGGTGCAGTCTGACAATGTGACCACAGTGGCCTACATAAACTGACAAGGCGGAACGAAGAGCAGGGCTGCAATTTCAGACGTGACAAAGATCCTCCTCTGGGCAGAAAGGCACGCTGTAGTGATGTCGGCAATCTTCATTCCGGGAGTAGTCGGACTTCCTCAACAGACACGATCTCTATCCAGGAGATCGGGGCCTCCATCCGGAGGTGATCTTTGAGGTAACCGGTTGGTGGGGGGTTCCTCAAATAGACATGATGGCCTCCCGCCTTAACAAGAAGCTGCGGGGGTACTGTTCCAGGTCGAGGGACCCACAGGCAGTGGTAGTGGACGCGATAGTAACGCCGTGGGTGTTCACGTCAGTATATGTATTCCCTCCACTTCCTCTACTTCCAAGAGTTCTACAACTTGGAAAAAGAACAAAAGTTCTGGCAATTCTCATTGCTCCATACTGGCCAAGGAGGGCTTGGTATGCGGATCTGCTGGATCTACTGCTGGAAAATCCAAGGCTCCTACCTCTTCGGGAGGATCTTCTACTGCAGGAGCCATTCGCTTATCAAGACTTGCTACGTTTGACGGCATGGCGGTTGAGCGCCAGATCTTAGCTCGGAAGGGTATTCCGAGCGATATTCCTACCCTGATACAGACTAGGAAGGGGGTAACGTCTAAACATTTACCATCGAATTTGGAAAAAATGTGTCTTGGTGTGAATCCAAGACATTTCCTGCGGTGCAGTTTCAATTTGGACTTTTTCTCCTTTTCCAGCAAACGGGTGTAGATATGGGCCTGAGATTGGGCTTCGTCAAGGTCCAGATCTCGGTTTTGTTCATTTTCTTCCAGAAACAAATGGACATCCTCCCTGAGGTTCAGACCTTTTTGAAAGGGGTTCTGCACATCCAGCCTCCCATTGTGGCACCAACGGCACCCTGGTATCTTGATGTGGTGTTGCAGTTCCTGCAATCGGATTGGTTTGAGCCTCTACAGGAGGCTGAAATCCAGTTTCTCACGTGGAAGGCGGTAACTTTGTTGGCCTTGCCTTCGGTGCGACGTGTGCCGGAATTGGGGGCTTTGTCCTGTAAAAGTCCCTATCTGGTCTTCCATGAAGATGGGGTGGAACTCAGGACTCGTCAACAGTTCCTTCCTAAGGTTGTTGGCTTTTCATATCAACCAACCTATTGTGGTGCCAGTGGCTACTGACTCCTCAATTGCTTCAAAGTCCTTGGATGTTTTGATGGCTTTGAAGATTTATGTGAAGAGGACGGCACGTCACAGAAAATCTGACTCTGTTTGTCCACTATTATCCCAAGAAAATTGGGTGTCCTGCTTCTAAGCAGTCGATTTTACGCTGGATCAGGTTCACCATCCAGCATGCATATTCTATGGCAGGATTGGCGTGTCCAAAATCTGTTAAGGCCCACTCTACTCGTATGGTGGGTTCTTCTTTGGTGGCTCTGCTGTACAGCTTTGCCGAACAGCTACTTGGTCTGGATCGAACACGTTTGCTAAGTTTTACAGGTTCGGTGCTTTTGCCTCTGACCTCAAGTTCGGTCAAGCAGTTCTGCAGGAGTCTGCATGCTCTCCCTCTCGTTCTGGGAGCTTTGGTACATCCCCATGGTACTAATATGGACCCCAGCATCCTCTAGGACGTAAGAGAAAATAGGATTTTAATTACCTACCGGTAAATCCTTTTCTCGTAGTCCGTAGAGGATGCTGGGCGCCCGCCCAGCGCTTCTTTATCCTGCAGTGGTTGTTTGGTTCAGTACTGCCATGTTCCTAGGTAAGTTCTGCGGTCTTTACGGTTTCAGTACTGTTTCAGCTGTTGCTGAGTTTTCCGGCATGTTGGCCGGATTCGCCTTGTGTTGTGAGCTGGTATGAATCTTGCCACGGTCTGTGTATTTCCTTCTCTCGAAGTATGTCTTCTCCTCGGGCACAGTTTCTAGAATGAGACTGGTGGGAGGGGCATAGAGGGAGGAGCCAGCCCACACTGTTAAACTCTTAAAGTGCCAATGGCTCCTGGTGGACCTGTCTATACCCCTTGGTACTAATATGGACCCCAACATCCTCCTACGGACTACGAGAAAAGGATTTACCGGTAGGTAATTAAAATCCGACTTTTTTTAATTTTTTTTTGCTTGCCCATTTTACTGCTGGAAACTACAAGTGTTACGATGAGAGGCTATAACGTTCAGTGGTTTGTTATTGCACTGTTTAAAATCGTGCAACATAACTAATTGTCTGTGCAGTCATTTTACAAGTCCGATGTAATATCCAAACAGTAGCTCAATTTTCAACTGTAAAGAGAATAAAATACAGTATTATGAACCTGTTTAACTGTGGTTGGTGTGTTTACAAAGTAGTTATCCTGTGTATATGACTCTTGGTGACTTGTCTTATGCTGTTCTTTGTTCTTCATACCTAGATAAGTGCTGTTCGCTTACCTCGTGAGCCCAGCAATCCAGAGAGATTAAAAGGATTTGGTTATGCAGAATTTGATGACTTGGACTCTCTTCTACGGGCTTTGAGTCTTAATGAAGAAGTAAGTTCATAAGCGATGCATAAGATTAGTGTCTCAAAATTTCCACTCATTAGAACAATGAAAACTTGCACCTGAGGTGCGCGGCAGCTGAGTTTCTGCTCCATGATCTGCATTTCATTCCTTCATAACTAAACCAGTTGTTGCTTACTGGTAGCTGCCATATTTCTTTAGCGGTACACTAAGTGCAGTGAATAGGCTTTTGAACTTGTTTTTGTACATGATTTTTACACAGCACATCTTTAAAAAAAAAAAAAAAAAAATAGATCTACTTTGCAGACAATTCCATGAGCCCACATCATGACAGCTTCCATTCAGCAGGAACTGGGAATGTAGTACAGTTGTTAATTAGTATGAAAAACTAAATGGTAACTTTACAAATGTAAGTCAGTGTTGTGTTTAAAACTGCTATCCGCTTTGAAAAATATTTTCCTAATAAAAAATAAAAAGTGTGTGTGTGTGTGTATATATATATATATATATATATATATATATATATATATGTATGTATATATATATATATATATATATATATATATATATATATATATATATATATATATATGTGTGTGTGTGTGTGTATATCTATATATCTATCTCTCATCCCCTTCCAGTCAGACTGCCGTGTTTAGGTTCACATGGGTGTATCTTATTTCTTAGTGCTGCAAGTCCATTTCTCTAACGTCCTAAGTGGATGCTGCGGACTCCGTAAGGACCATGGGGAATAGCGGCTCCGCAGGAGACTGGGCACATCTAAAGAAAGCTTTAGGACTATCTGGTGTGCACTGGCTCCTCCCCCCATGACCCTCCTCCAAGCCTCAGTTAGATCTTTGTGCCCGAACGAGAAGGGTGCACACTAGGGGCTCTCCTGAGCTTCTTAGTGAAAGTTTTAGTTTAGGTTTTTCATTTTCAGTGAGACCTGCTGGCAACAGGCTCACTGCATCGAGGGACTAAGGGGAGAAGAAGCGAACTCACCTGCGTGCAGAGTGGATTGGGCTTCTTAGGCTACTGGACATTAGCTCCAGAGGGACGATCACAGGCCCAGCCTGGATGGGTCCCAGAGCCGCGCCGCCGGCCCCCTTACAGAGCCAGAAGGCAGAAGAGGTCCGGAAAATCGGCGGCAGAAGACGTCCTGTCTTCAACAAGGTAGCGCACAGCACTGCAGCTGTGCGCCATTGCTCTCAGCACACTTCACACTCCGGTCACTGAGGGTGCAGGGCGCTGGGGGGGGGGGGCGCCCTGAGACGCAATAAAAAACACCTTTGATGGCAAAAAATGCATCACATATAGCTCCTGGGCTATATGGATGCATTTAACCCCTGCCAGAATACATAAAAAAACGGGAGATAGGCTCCGCCCCCTTATCGGCGGCCTTATCTCCTCAGCACACTGGCGCCATTTTCCCTCACAGCTCCGTTGGAGGGAAGCTCCCTGTCTCTCCCCTGCAGTCACTACACTACAGAAAGGGTTAAAAAAGAGAGGGGGGGCACAAATTACGCGCAGTATTAAGATACAGCAGCTATAAGGGGAAAAACACTTATATAAGGTTATCCCTGTATATATATATATATATAGCGCTCTGGTGTGTGCTGGCAAACTCTCCCTCTGTCTCCCCAAAGGGCTAGTGGGGTCCTGTCCTCTATCAGAGCATTCCCTGTGTGTGTGCTGTATGTCGGTACGTTTGTGTCGACATGTATGAGGAGAAAAATGATGTGGAGACGGAGCAGATTGCCTGTAATAGTGATGTCACCCCTTAGGGGGTCGACACCTGAGTGGATGAACTGTTGGAAGGAATTACGTGACAGTGTCAGCTCTGTATAAAAGACAGTGGTTGACATGAGACAGCCGGCTACTCAGCTTGGGCCTGTCCAGACGTCTCATAGGCCGTCAGGGGCTCTAAAGCGCCCGTTACCTCAGATGGCAGATATAGACGCCGACACGGATACTGACTCCAGTGTCGACGGTGAAGAGACAAATGTGACTTCCAGTAGGGCCACACGTTACATGATTGAGGCAATGAAAAATGTTTTACACATTTCTGATAATACGAGTACAGTGATCGCAAATACTCGCTATAGCGCGTATTTTCCGCGCTATAAGCAGTAAGGGACCCAGTTTTCAAAAATCAGCGGGTCCCACAGGACGCGCTGTGATTACCGCTCTGCTGCACACCGCGATCAGCCAGTGTAATAATCCTCCTGCTGCCTCCCCTTCCAATTGGTGCTGCTGCGCTGCCGTGAGCTCCCCGCCCCCCGTCACTGATAGACAGGGAGGGTGGAGCATGGTTGGTGCCGCCTCCCCATCCCCTTACAATTGGTGCTGCGCTGCCGTGAGCCCCCCCCCCCCCCCCCCCGGTCAGTGATAGACAGGGAGGGTGGAGCATGGTTGGAGCCGCCTCCCCGTCTCCTTACAATTGCTGCTGTGAGCTCCCCGTCCCCCCGGGTCAGAGGCGGACAGGTCCCAAGGGTCTTGTAAAATCCCTCCGCTGCTTACTAGGAGTCGGCTCTCAGCTGCATCTTCCCGCTGATGACACCTCACAGTGGGGGACATGGAGAGAGCGCGCTGCCGCCGATTGATAGGGGGGATGTTCCCCCTCGGGCCCGTATACGGGCCACTGACAGTTTAAATAGCATTATTGCAGGCCCCGGCAGACTGTCAGCGCAGTGAATGTAGTGTGACAGCTGCTGGGTGCCTGCTCCGCCTCCCCAGTCTCCAAATATCACCGCTGTAGTTTCCTGCGGGGGAGGGACATGATGCGGGCCGCCGCCCAATCAACAGCTCGTGATCGGTGCTGAGTGCCTGTATGTGCTGGAGTGGTATGGATGGTGTGGAAGCTGCAAGGGCAAATGGGGAATGGAGGTGGGCTCCTGCAGTGATGGATTGCCCATGCCTGCCCCCCACACTTTTACCTAAAGGCAGCTGTGAAACAACAGAAAAATATGGGGGAAGGGGCAATAGAAGTGACGCCACTATGGTCCTCCTGGTCATTTCCATAGGGGACACAGCTCCTCCTCTACACATGCTGCGCTCCCTATTATGAGCTCCTTCAGCAGTGCGTTACAGGCTCTGCAATGCAGCTCTGCCCCAGCTTTATAAATCACTGTACAGCTGACTTCCCTAATCCCAACTAAAGTATGTGTTATCCCCCCTGCCCAAGTGTGTGTGCCACAGGCCCTAGTAACCCTGTATGTGTCCCTCCAAAGTCCCCAGTATGTGTCACCATATCCTCCCCACCAAGACCCAGTGTGTGTGTGTTTGTCACCCAGGACCCTGTATGTGAACTCCTCCCCCCAATGTGTGTCACCATGTCCCCATCAAGACCCTGTATACGTGTGTGCCACCATGTCCCCCCCTCATGCCAGTGTATTTGTGAAATCAGGTCATCCCCAGGCCCCAGCGTGTATGTCACCATGGCCGCCTCCCCTAAGCCCCAGTGTTTTTTTTTATATGCCCCACCCCCCATTATTATGCATATCACCATGCCCATCCAGTCCTCAATATATGTATTCATGTCGCCCCATGCCCATATTTGTATCTTATAAAAGGAGTAATGGGCAAAGAAGAAAATATAACCAGATGTCCCTCTATTTTCTTCTCTGCTCATTACTCCTTTTATATCTGTACCCCCACCTTTTATCATTTATTCTTACCACTCACTTTTCCCCTGTGCCCTTCACAAACCACTATTTTGTTCCTGCCATCCCCTTTCTTCCACTTCTGCCCTCTTCCTTCCTCCTCATCTTCTGCTGAAGGTGATTGAGTCCTGCTGTGAAGCGGTCAGAAGCGACATGGTGAAACCGGAGGATGGCAGGTAAGCATCATTTTATCAATTGATGCTATGTGCTTTTAGCCTAAAGCAGAAGTTTTCACTGAAATCTGCAGAAGGCAAATTAGCGCTGCAGATCGCAGTCCCCATTATATATGGGGACTACGGTCTTACCCCTATGTACCTAGCTCCAAAAAGCATTGCTTTTCAGAGTGTAGTCCTGCTGACACTTAGGGGTGCCGCAAAAAAAATTGAGACACTAAGGGTGCCGTGAACAAAGAAAGTTCAAGAACCTTCTGGATTAAGGTACAGTAGTAGCACGTGCCGCCTTCCCCACCTCACTCTTTCCTCTCTCTCTCTCTGAAGGGTCCGCCCTTTGGACACAGGGACATACGCAATTCTCTGATCACGCTGTCGCCGCAGCCCACCCCCCATCGGTTCGCACGCGCCTGTGTTGCCCGGGCCGCACCCCCTAAACGGCGGCCACATGCCGCCGGACCGCCCCCTCCCGCCTCTGCCTGTCAATCAGGCAGATGCAATCGCAGAGCTGAGACAGCCGACGGCTGTCTGGCATGCACTGCGGCACCAGTGCATGCGCAGTTCAGACCTGATCGACTGCTGTGCGAAAACACACAGCAGCGATCAGGTCTGAATTAGGCCCCCAGGTTGTCAGTGCTATGGATTATTTGTGGGAGGGGGTCTCAAATTGGTATCTTGCTTAGGGCCCCATGAGATCTAAATCCGCCTCTGCCCCAGGTCACTGATAGACATTGCTGCGCCTCCCCTCACTCACAGTCGGCCCGACACAGCAGAGAGAGCGGCACCCAGAACGGAGCAGTGATTACCTGGCGGCGGGGGCAGGACAGCATGTCAGGCACAGTGTCTATGGAGCTCGGACCTGGGGGCAGGCAGCAGGAGACGCGGAGTGGAAAGAGCTCTGTTCTCGGCTAATTCCTTAATCCGCAGCTACTCCCAGGTTGTGACCTTATCGTCATGGATTCCCTGCCATTCTCAGCACCCAGCAACTCGGTAACAGGGATGGGCAGCTTGTGTCTGTATATATACACACGTGTATACATGTGTGTCGATGTTTGTGTACTTATAATAAGTATGTGTGTGTCTGTATCGTGCTCTGCCTGGCGCAATGTGTATAATAACGTGCTGTGCCTGGTGCAATGTGTATAATAACGTGCTGTGCCTGGTGCAATGTGTATAATAACGTGCTGTGCCTGGCGCAATGTGTATAATAACGTGCTGTGCCTGGTGCAATGTGTATAATAACGTGCTGTGCCTGGCGCAATGTGTATAATAACGTGCTGTGCCTGGCGCAATGTGTATAATAACCTGCTGTGCCTGGCGCAATGTGTATAATAACGTGCTGTGCCTGGCGCAATGTGTATAATAAAAGTGCTGTGCCTGGCACAATGTGTGTAACATGCTCTATCTGGCGCATTGTGCATAGGAGGTTCTACCTGGTGCAATGTGTATAAGCGGCACTATTATGTGGTCACGCTCCATCCCTATGAAACCACGCCCCTAAAATTTTGCACCTATGCTTTCCAGCCTGGCAGGTGGAACACCAATACACTTTCTGCCTAAGGGCACCAAAATGTCTAGTTACACCTCTGGTGCAGGGTGTCCTGCATGCTTCACAGCCCAGCAGCATTGTCACCCTATCCCCCCACCTTGCAACACTTTTGTAGTGTCCAAACAAGTTTAAGATTAATACGAACCTTCATTCCAATGGGACCCAGAAAAAGACCGGTAGGACCCCAATTTTTAAAAGTGAGGGGTCCCTGGGACCCACTTTTTTTTGGGCTCAGCGCGATCACTGCGAGTACCACCAAAAAGGGGTATTATGTTCGGTGAGGAAAAACTACCTGTAGTTTTCCTGAATCTGAGAAATTAAATGAGGTGTGTGATGATGCGTGGTTTTCCCCCGATAACAATTGATAATTTCTAAAATGTTATTGGCATTATAACCTTTCCCGCCAGAGGTTAGGGTGCGTTGGGAAACACCCCCTAGGGTGGATAAAGCGCTCACACGCTTGTAAGGGCTCTACCCTCTCCTGAGATGGCCGCCCTTAAGGATCCTGCTGATAGAAAGCAGGAGGGTATCCTAAAATGTATTTACACACATACTGGTGTTATACTGCGACCAGCAATCGCCTCAGCCTGGATGTGCAGTGCTGGGTTGGCGTGGTCGGATTCCCTGACTAAAAATATTGATACCCTAGATAGGGACAGTATATTTTTGCCTATAGAGCATTTAAAAGATGCATTTCTGTATATGCGTGATACACAGCGGAATATTTGCCGACTGGCATCAAGTCTAAGTGCGTTGTCCATTTCTACCAGTAGAAGGTTATGGACACGTCAGTGGTCAGGTGATGCGTATTCCAAACGGCATTTGGAAGTATTGCCTTATAAAGGGAGGAGTTATTTGGGGTCGGTCTTTCAGACCTGGTGGCCACGGCAACAGCTGGGAAATCCACGTTTGTACCCCAGGTCGCCTCTCAACATGAGAAGACGCCGTATTATCAGGCGCAGTCTTTTCGTGGACAAGCGGGCAAAAGGTTCCTCATTTCTGCCCCGTGACAGAGGGAGAGGAAAAAGGCTGCAGAAATCAGCCAGTTCCCAGGAACAGAAACCCTCTCCCGCCTCTGCCAAGCCCTCAGTATGACGATGGGGCTTTACAAGCAGAATCAGGCACGGTGGGGGGCCCGTCTCATTGAATTTCAGCGCGCAGTGGGCTCACTCGCAAGTAGACCCCTGGATCCTTCAGGTGATATCTCAGGGGTACAAATTAGAATTCGAGACGTCTCCCCCTCGCCGTTTCCTAAAGTCGGCTTTACCGATGTCTCCTTCTGACAGGGAGACAGTTTTGGAAGCCATTCACAAGCTGTATTCCCAGCAGGTGATAATCAAGGTACCCCTCCTGCAACAGGGAACGGGGTATTATTCCACACTGTTGTGGTACCGAAGCCGGACGGCTCGGTGAGACCGATTCTAAATCTAAAATCTTTGAACACTTACATACAGAGGTTCAAATTCAAGATTGAGTCACTCAGAGCAGTGATTGCGAACCTGGAAGAAGGGGACTACATGATGTCTCGGGACATCAAGGATGCTTACCTTCATGTCAAAATTGACCCTTCTCATCGAGGGTACCTCAGGTTTATGGTACAGAACTGTCACTATCAGTTCAGACGCTGCCGTATGGATGGTCCACGGCACCCCGGGTCTTTACCAAGGTAATGGCCGAAATGATGATATTTCTTCGAAGGAAGGGAATTTTAGTTATCCCTTACTTGGACGATTCCCTGATAAGGGTAAGATCCAGGGAACAGTTGGAGGTCGGTGTAGCACTATCTCAGGTAGTGTTGCGGCAGCACGATTGGATTCTCAATATTCCAAAATCGCAGCTGGTTCCGACGACTTGTCTTCTGTTCCTAGGGATGATCCTGGACACAGTCCAGAAAAAGGTGTTTCTCCCGGAGGAGAAAGCCAGGGAGTTATCCGAGCTAGTCAGGAACCTCCTAAAACCGAGCCAAGTCTCAGTGCATCAATGCACAAGGGTTCTGGGTAAAATGGTGGCTTCCTACGAAGCAATCCCATTCGGCAGATTCCACGCAAGAACTTTCCAGTGGGACCTGCTGGACAAATGGTCCGGGTCGCATCTTCAGATGCATCAGCGGATAACCCTGCCACCAAGGACAAGGATGTCCCTCCTGTGGTGGTTGCAGAGTGCTCATCTTCTAGAGGGCCGCAGATTCGGCATTCAGGACTGGGTCCTGGTGACCACGGATGCCAGCCTGCGAGGCTGGGGAGCAGTCACACAGGGAAGGAATATCCAGGGCTTATGGTCAAGCCTGGAGACATCACTTCACATAAATATCCTGAAGCTAAGGGCCATTTACAATGCTCTAAGCTTAGCAAGACCTCTGCTTCAAGGTCAGCCGGTGTTGATCCAGTCGGACAACATCACGGCAGTCACCCACGTAAACAGACAGGGTGGCACAAGAAGCAGGAGGGCAATGGCAGAAGCTGCAAGGATTCTTCGCTGGGCGGAAAATCATGTGATAGCACTGTCAGCAGTATTCATTCCGGGAGTGGACAACTGGGAAGCAGACTTCCTCAGCACGACCTCCACCCGGGAGAGTGGGGACTTCACCCAGAAGTCGTCCACATGATTATAAACCGTTGGGAAAAAACTCGACAGGTATTGCACCAGGTCAAGGGACCCTCAGGCAATAGCTGTAGACGCTCTGGTAACACCGTGGGTGTACCAGTCAGTGTATGTGTTCCCTCCTCTGCCTCTCATACCCAAGGTACTGAGATTGATAAGATGGAGAGGAGTAAGCACTATATTCGTGGCTCCGGATTGGCCAAGAAGGACTTGGTAACCGGAACTTCAAGAGATGCTCACGGAGGATCCGTGGCCTCTACCTCTAAGAAGGGACCTGCTCCAGCAAGGACCCTGTCTGTTCCAAGACTTACCGCGGCTGCGTTTTGACGGCATGGCGGTTGAACGCCGGATCCTGAAGGAAAAAAGGCATTCCGGATGAAGTCATCCCTATCCTGATCAAAGCCAGGAAGGATGTAACCGCAAAACATTATCACTGCATTTGGCGAAAATATGTTGCGTGGTGCGAGGCCAGTTAGGCCCGACGGAGGAAATTCAACTGGGTCGATTCCTACATTTCCTGCAAACAGGAGTGTCTATGGGCCTGAAATTGGGGTCCATTAAGGTTCAAATTTCGGCCCTGTCAATTTTCTTCCAAAAAGAACTAGCTTCAGTCCCTGAAGTTCAGACGTTTGTAAAAGGGGTACTGCATATACAGCCTCCTTTTGTGCCTCCAGTGGCACTTTGGGATCTCAATGTAGTTTTCGGGTTCCAAAAGTCACATTGGTTTGAACCACTTAAATCTGTGGAGTTAAAATATCTCACATGGAAAGTGGTCATGCTGTTGGCCCTGGCCTGGGCCAGGCGCGTGTCAGAATTGGCGGCTTTATCCTGTAAAAGCCCTTATCTGATTTTCCATTCGGACAGGGCGGAATTGAGGACTCGTCCTCAGTTTCTCACTAAGGTGGTTTCAGCGTTTCACCTGAACCAACCTATTGTGGTGCCTGCGGCTACTAGGGACTTGGAGGACTCCAAGTTGCTAGACGTTGTCAGGGCCCTGAAAAAATGTTTCCAGGACGGCTGGAGTCAGGAAAACTGACTCGCTGTTTATCCTGTATGCACCCAACAAGCTGGGTGCTCCTGCTTCTGAGCAGACTATTGCTCGTTGGATTTGTACTACAATTCAGCTTGCACATTCTGTGGCAGGCCTGCCACAGCCAAAAATCTGTAAATGCCCACTCCACAAGGAAGGTGGGCTCATCTTGGGCGGCTGCCCGAGGGGTCTCTGCTTTACAACTTTGCCGAGCAGCTACTTGGTCAGGAGCAAATACGTTTGTAAAATTCTACAAAATTGATACCCTGGCTGAGGAGGACCTGGAGTTCTCTCATTTGGTGCTGCAGAGTCATCCGCACTCTCCCGCCCGTTTGGGAGCTTTGGTATAATCCCCATGGTCCTTACGGAGTCCCCAGCATCCACTTAGGACGTTAGAGAAAATAAGAATTTACTTACCGATAATTCTATTTCTCGTAGTCCGTAGTGGATGCTGGGCGCCCATCCCAAGTGCGGATTGTCTGCAATACTGGTACATAGTTATTGTTACCAAAAAAATCGGGTTATTACTGTAGTGAGCCATCTTTTCTAGAGGCTCCTCTGTTATCATGCTGTTAACTGGGTTCAAATCACAAGTTGTACGGTGTGATTGGTGTGGCTGGTATGAGTCTTACCCGGGATTCAAAATCCTTCCTTATTGTGTACGCTCGTCTGGGCACAGTATCCTAACTGAGGCTTGGAGGAGGGTCATGGGGGGAGGAGCCAGTGCACACCAGATAGTCCTAAAGCTTTCTTTAGATGTGCCCAGTCTCCTGCGGAGCCGCTATTCCCCATGGTCCTTACGGAGTCCCCAGCATCCACTACGGACTACGAGAAATAGAATTATCGGTAAGTAAATTCTTATTTTTAGGTTTGTTTTGTTACAGCTAATCACAGTTTATATTCAGGGTACAAAACGCAGCCTTCAGCCTGACTTCCCTGTATAGCAGCCATATTCAATATGTGGCCCTCCAGCTTCTGTCGAACTACACATCACTACATGCCAAAGTATTCCTATTCGGGCATGCTGGGATGTGTAATTGCATATCCACTCGGAGGGCCGCATGTCTAATAAACCTGATGTATCGTATCGTTTCTGGTCAGGATCAGCTCATGGTGCAGTTAAAGAAGTTAATGCAATAAAAGCAGTTGATATACAGATGTAGCTATGCTAATGAAGCGGTCGCCTGCCTGCATGCCATGTAGCATGCTACTTCGCAGTTAAAGAAGTATGGCTACACCTGTAAGCAGGTGAGTAAAAGTCCAGTGCTCTGTAAATCCTCATAAATTTCCTAACTGGCTTACATAAATAAAATTAAATAAAAGGGACCTGAAAATCTAAATCCAGTAGTTAATATCTCAGAAATAGCGAACTTTTTGGCACAAGTGATAGCAGTGCCGTGCTGTTGAGAAGTTCCGTGCACATAAAGCACTCGCTAGTTGTTGAAAGGTGATGTGGCTGCATGTGCAGGTTGTGGTTTCATCATGGTTCCCACTAGCTGTGGTCTAGCGCTGACAGATGAGAGAGGAGGTGGGGGAAATGGTGGACTGGAATCGGTGGCACTGTGATTGGTTGACAGGTGGTGGAGGTTGTGAGGCATTCTCTCACCGCTGTTCTGCATAGAGCTATGTATAAATAGATGTATGCTGCTGCAAGGCCACGTTTTATGCGTATCTGGCTCCAGGATGTTGGGAGGTATTCTATGGCAGGCTTAATTATTTGCAGTTATAGCATTTGACATTAGATTTTTGAATTTATTACTGGACATAGAATAAAGAGTTTTGTTTGTGCCGTTTTCCCTATCATGTGGGGGGGGGGGACGCCCAGCAGAGGGCTAGTCCGTCCCACATGCCTACGCAGCAGTCACCGGGACGCCATCTTTTGGGTCGTAGCGGCTGCATGTGACTTCACGCAGCCGCCGCGACCTGCCCCACAAATGGTCTGGACGCACCTCTGTTGTCCTGACCGTGCCCACCATACAGTGCGTTGATGCCGTCACCGCTCCCTTAGACTTAAGTTGAAGAGAACGCAGTTTAAGACCTTGAACACACTGCCATACACACATGGACTGAAATCGCTTCATAGAGATTTCAGCACAATAGCGTTTAGTCCTGAATCGGGGCCATAATCCTCTGTTTGAATTAATTTTATTCTATAGGAAATGGTGCAATTTTTAAAGGCTCACTAAACCCTCTTATCAAGTATACAAATCGAGAAAAGTATATTTCGGGCCTGGCGCTAGTTAATGATTATAACCAGTGTAGCATGTGTGCAATCACAGCTGTGTAGAGCAATGCAAAATCTCTAACAAAAAGGCTGTCCGAAAGAACACTGCAGCGCTGCTGTAGTACAAACTTAACATACTATACAATTTGTAACAATTTAATTAGAATTTAAAAAAATTGATCAACATATTTACATTAGGATAAAATAATGTAACTCTGCATCAGCAGTTCAAACACCCAGTAAATAACAAAAGTAGATGTTAAAGGCTGTATATTAATGGGTCTCCATAGTCACTGTTTTAGCAAACAAAATGGCAATATAAATTGTCCAATAGCAGTTTCTCTTCCATCTAAACTCCCTGCTCAAACTCCTGTTCGGATGCCGAAAGTGCCCAGTTTCAACACATTTTCTCTTACGTCCTAGAGGATGCTGGGGACTCCGTAAGGACCATGGGGTATAGACGGGCTCCGCAGGAGAGAGGGCACCTAAAATTAACTTTGACTATGGGTGTGCACTGGCTCCTCCCTCTATGCCCCTCCTCCAGACCTCAGTTAGATATTGTGCCCAGAGGAGAATGGGTGCACTGCAGAGAGCTCTCCAGAGTTTTCTGTTGAAAAAGAATTTTGTTAGGTTTTTTTATTTTCAGGGAGTCCTGTTGGCAACAGGCTCCCTGCATCGTGGGACTGAGGAGAGAGAAGCAGAGCTGGCTTGTCAAGTTGGGCACTGCTTCTAAGGCTACTGGACACCATTAGCTCCAGAGGGAGTCTGAACACAGGTCTCGCCTGGGGTTCGTCCCGGAGCCGCGCCTCCGTCCTCCTCACAGATGCCGAAGATAGAAGCCGGGTGAGTATGAGAAGGCAGAAGACATCTTAGGCGGCAGAAGACATCAGATCTTCATGAGGGCGCGCCATTGCTCCCAGTCTCACACACACAGCAGCACTGAAGGGCGAGGGGGGCGGCGGCGCCCTGGGCAGCAATATTCCTCACTTTTGGGCAAATTCAGATAGACTTACTGCCTCCGCAGCCTAATCTAAGATCCCCAGCCATTTTAATAGAGAAGTCACTGGGACCGAAGCCCGCCGTCGGGTGGGCGGGGCTTGATCCTCAGCACTAAGCAGCGCCATTTTCTCCACAGAAGCTGCATGCATGAACGCTGGCTCCCTGGTCTCTCCCCTGCTGAGCTTCACAGGCTGGGAAAAAGAGGAGGGGGGCACATTAGCGACACAGTGAGTGGGAATTGGTATATTCTATATAAAAAAGCGCTATCTGGTCATATTTTTTCCAGTGTTTTTAAGCGCTGGTGTGTGCTGGCATACTCTCTCTCTCTGTCTCTCCTAAGGGCCTGGTTGGGGTTTTGTCCCCTTATAGGTTAATCCCTGTGTTTGTGGGGTGTCGGTACGTGTGTGTCGACATGTCTGAGGCGGAAGGCTTCTCCAAGGAGGAGGTGGAGCAAGTGAGTGGTGTGTCCCCGTCGGTTGTGCCGACTCTTGATTGGATGGACATGTGGCATATGTTGAATGCAAGTGTGGCATCTTTACATAAAAGGCTTGATGAGGCTGAATTAGGGGGGACATCCTCGGATTGGACCGACTCACAGGGCCCGTCGGGGTCTCAAAAGCGTCCCTTAACACAAGACACTACTACCGACACGGATTCTGATTCCAGTATCGACTACGACGAAGTAAAATTGTACCCTAGGGTGACTAAAACCATTCAGTGTATGATTGTGGCAATAAGGGATGTGTTGCATATTGAGGATGAACCCTCGGTCCCCGACACATGTTTAAGGGAAAGAAACAGATTATTAATTTTCCCGCATCTCATGAATTAAATGATTTCTTTGGAAAAGCTTGGGAGACTCCGGAAAAGAGACCGCAGATCCCCAAAATAATTTATATGGCATACCCCTTCCCTAAGCAGGACAGGGAGATTTGGGAATCATCCCCCACTGTGGACAAGGCTCTGACGCGCTTGTCCAAGAAAGTGGCGCTACCGCCTCCTGACACAGCGGCCCTTAAGGACCCTGCAGATCGCAGGCAAGAAACTACCTTAAAGTGTATTTATTCTCATACGGGTGCTGTGCTAAGACCGACAATTGCGTTGGCATGGGTGTGTAGCGCAATTGCAGCTTGGACAGTTGAGCTGACAGATCAATTTGATAATATGGATAAGGATACTATATTCTTAACTCTAGCCCATATAAAAGAAGCAGTATTATTTATGAGGGATGCTCAAAGGGACATTGGATTGCTGCTTCTAGGGCCAATGCCATGTCTATCTCAGCGAGAAGATCCTTATAGACTCGCCAATGGACGGGTGATGCGGATTCCAAAAAACATATGGAAGTACTACCCTATAAGGGTGATGTATTGTTTGGGGATGGGCTGATGGACCTGGTTTCCACAGCTACAGCAGGTAAATCAAATGTTTTACCATCTATTCCCCAACAGCAAAAGAAAGTAACACCCTATCAGATGCAGTCCTTTCGGTCGCACAAGTCCAGAAGAGGTCGGGGATCCTCTTTCCTCGCCAGAGGTAAGGGCAGAGGCAAAAGAGCACCTGGTTCGGCAGGTGCCCAGGAACAAAAGTCCTCCCCGGCTGCTCCAAAACCCACAGCATGACGCTGGGGCTCCCCTGAGGGAGTCCGCACCGGTGGGGGCACGTCTTCGACTTTTCAGTCAGGCCTGGGTCAGTTCAGACCTGAATCCCTGGGTGTTGGAAATAGTTTCCCAGGGTTACAAATTGGAATTCGAGGAGGTGCCCCCGCGCCGATTTTTCAAATCGGCCCTACCAGCTTCCACATTGGAAAGGGAGCAGGGAAGAGGTTACTACTCAACCCTATTTGTGGTCCCGAAACCGGACGGTTCAGTCAGACCTATTTTGAATCTGAAATCCCTAAACCTGTACATAAAAAGATTCAAATTCAAAATGGAATCTCTCAGAGCAATAATAGCCAACATGGAGGAGGGGGAGTTTATGGTGTCTCTGGACATAAAGGATGCGTACCTTCATGTCTCCATATATGCCCCCCATCAGGAATACCTGAGATTCGCTGTACAGGATTGTCATTACCAATTTCAGACGTTGCCGTTTGGACTTTCCACGGCCCGATGATTTTCATCATGATAAAGGCGGAAATTATAGTGGTCCTGCGCAAGCATGGAGTCACAATTATCCCATACTTGGACGATCTCCTGATAAAAGCGAGATCCAGGGAGAAATTACTGAGCAGTGTGGCGCTCTCTCTGAGAGTGCTCCAGCATCACGGATTCTAAATCTACCGAAGTCACAGTTGATTCCGACAACTCGACTACCGTTCGTAGGTATGATACTGGATATGGAACAAATGAAGGTCTTTCTCCCAATAGAGAGAGCCCAGGACATCCAGAACATGGTCAGAGACCTGCTAAAACCGAAAAGGGTGTCAGTTCACAAATGCACTCGAGTTCTGGGAAAAATGGTGGCGGCCTACGAGTCCATTCCCTTCGGAAGGTTCCATGCAAGGACTTTTCAATGGGACCTTCTGGACAAGTGGTCCGGGTCCCATCTGCACTTACGTCGGAAAATAACTCTGTCCCCAGGGGCCAGTGTGTGCCTCCTGTGGTGGTTGCAAAGTGCTCACCTGCTGGAGGGTCGCAGATTCGGAATTCAGGATTGGATACTGGTTACCACGGACGCGAGCCTCCGAGGATGGGGAGCGGTTACACAGGGAAAAAAAATTTTCAGGGTCTTAGGTCAGACCAGGAGTCCTGTCTACACATCAATGTGTTGGAACTCAGGGCCATTTACAACGGCCTTCGACAAGCGTAGAGTCTTCTTCGAAACCTACCGGTTCTGATTCAATCAGACAATGTCACAGCAGTGGCTCATGTGAACCGCCAAGGCGGGACAAGAAGCAGAGTCGTGATGGCGGAAGCCACAAGGATTCTTCGCTGGGCGGAAAATCATGTAAGCGCTCTGTCGGCTGTCTTCATTCCGGGAGTGGACAACTGGGAAGCAGACTTCCTCCTCAGACACGATCTCCATCCAGGAGAGTGGGGTCTTCATCAAGAAGTCTTTGCAGACATAACACGTCTTTGGGGAACTCCTCAAATAGACATGATGGCGTCACGCCTCAACAAAAAGCTTCGGAGGTATTGTGCCAGGTCTCGGGACCCTCAGGCAGTGGCAGTAGATGCTCTGATAACACCGTGGCTGTTCAAATCGGTCTACGTGTTTCCTCCTCTTCCTCTTATCACAAAAGTGTTGAGGATCATAAGGCAAAGAAACGTACAGACAATACTCGTTGTCCCAGACTGGCCTCGTAGGGCCTGGTACTCAAATCTACAAGAGATGCTCACAGGAGATCCCTGGCCTCTTCCTCTGAGGGAAGACCTGTTGCAACAGGGGCCCTGTGTATTTCAAGACTTACCGCGGTTACGTTTGACGGCATGGCAGTTGAACGCCGAATCCTAGCGAAAAAGGGGATTCCGGAAGAGGTCATCGCTACTTTAATAAAGGCTATGAAGGAGGTGACGGTTAAGCATTATCACCGTATCTGGCGAAAGTATGTGTCTTGGTGTGAGACCAAGAATGCACCTACGGAAGATTTTCATCTGGGTCGTTTTCTCCACTTCCTACAGACAGGAGTGGATATGGGCCTGAAATTAGGCTCTGTTAAGGTACAGATTTCGGCCCTCTCGATTTTCTTTCAGAAGGAATTTGCTTCTCTTCCAGAAGTCCAGACGTTTGTAAAGGGAGTGCTGCATATCCAGCCCCCTTTTGTGCCTCCAGTGGCACCATGGGACCTGAACGTGGTGTTGCAGTTCCTAAAATCACACTGGTTTGAACCGCTTAACAAGGTTGAGTTTAAATTTCTTACCTGGAAGGTGGTCATGCTGTTGGCCTTGGCATCAGCAAGGCGAGTGTCTGAATTGGTGGCTTTGTCACACAAGAGCCCCTACTTGATTTTTCATGTGGATCGAGCTGAATTGAGGACACGTCGGCAATTTTTGCCTAAAGTGGTTTCTTCATTCCATATGAATCAACCTATTGTGGTGCCTTTGGCTACAAGTGACCTGGAGGATTCCAGATCCCTGGATGTAGTCAGGGCCTTAAAGATTTATATAGCCAGAACGGCTAAAATTAGGAAAACAGAGGCTGTTTGTCCTGTATGCTGCTAATAAGATTGGCGCAGACTATTGCTCGCTGGATCTGTAATACGATTCAGCAGGCTCATTCTACGGCTGGATTGCCGGTACCAAATTCGGTTAAAGCCCATTCCACTAGGAAGGTGGGCTCTTCTTGGGCGGCTGCCCGAGGCATCTTGGCGTTACAGCTTTGTCGAGCGGCGACTTGGTCGGGGTCAAACACTTTTGCTAAATTCTACAAGTTTGATACCCTGGCTGAAGAGGACCTAGCGTTTGCTCAGTCGGTGCTGCAGAGTCATACGCACTCACCCGCCCGATTTGGATGCTTTGGTATAAACCCCATGGTCCTTACGGAGTCCCCAGCATCCTCTAGGACGTAAGAGAAAATAAGATTTTAAACCTACCGGTAAATCTATTTCTCCTAGTCCGTAGAGGATGCTGGGCGCCCGTCCCAGTGCGGAAACTCTGCAAGACTTGTATATAGTTGTTGCTTACATAAGGGTTATGTTACAGTTGGAATAGGTCTTGGACCGTTACTGTTTGTTCATACTGTTAAACTGGTTATGTATGTTCCAGGTTACATGGTATGATTGGTGTGGGCTGGTATGAATCTTGCCCTTGGATTGCTAAATCCTGCCTTGTATTGTCCATCTCCTCTGGGCACAGTTCTCTAACTGAGGTCTGGAGGAGGGGCATAGAGGGAGGAGCCAGTGCACACCCATAGTCAATGTTCATTTTAGGTGCCCTATCTCCTGCAGAGCCCGTCTATACCCCATGGTCCTTACGGAGTCCCCAGCATCCTCTACGGACTAGGAGAAATAGATTTACCGGTAGGTTTAAAATCTTATTTTTTTATTTATTTTTTTCTCGCACCTCAGGAGACTGAAAAAATGTGTCCTCTGCGGCCGCTGGGCACCCAAACAGCAGAACAATTGAATTGCTGCCTTTGGGCACCTTCTAGTGGCGGCTTTGTACAATGCATTTGAATCTGCTCCACAGTATTGCTGGCTGCTGAGATAGAACCTCCCCTAGCTCCTAACATAGTAGCTGTTGCCACTTCATAGACACTCCTTTTATTGTTCAAAGCATTGGAAATATATATTATATATATATCTATTTATTATTATTATTATTTTTTTTAGCTTTACTTAAATTAGTGCTTAGTGTCTCATTCACTCTTTGCAGATACATATTGTGCATATCAAGTTTATTAACTGTACACCTTGGTCTGAAACTGATTAATTTGTGTCTGATACTTCATTGTCGTCAGTATTTGGGGATTTTGATAAAGCTTTTTGCACAGTCGCCAACAAATCCCCTTTGTGTAACTGTCTGTGACGGACTGTACTCGTGTGATCTCTAAACACAGAACTGCTGAGTGTTGCAGATTATCCATTGTGTTTTTATTTTTCGTGTGGGGGGGGGGGGGGTTGCTGACTCTGGACAGTAGATGTCAGTGTATGCAGAGGCTTATGTCACACACAACCAAGCTCTTGTGAGTGCAGCCTTCTGTTTCTGAGATGCCCAATTGAGCAATGCTGGTGTAAAGTGAATCCTGGTCAACCCTCTGTAATAGCCTTGTGGAGGTCACCTGTGCAAGACCCTAGTTTCTCTTCAGTCTCTATGTACAAAATGCAAAAGTTTTGCGTTATGTTGAACATTTACGATTCTGTCCAAAGTTAAATAGAATTTCTTAAAGTGGCCAACTTGATGCTCTCCAAGGGCCCACCTTAATCTTGGTAATTTAGTTAAATCTATTTTCTCTAACGTCCTAGAGGATACTGGGGTCCATTTAGTACCATGGGGTATAGACTGGTCCACTAGGAGCCATGGGCACTTTAAGAATTTGATAGTGTAGGCTGGCTCCTCCCTCTATGCCCCTCCTACCAGACTCTGTTTAGAAAATATGCCTGGAGGAGCCGGTCTCGCTGAAGGAAGCTCCTGAAGAGTTTTCTGCATTAATTTTAGATGTCTGTTATTTTCAGGCAGGGCTGGTTGGTACCAGCCTGCCTGCTTCGTGGGACTCAGAGGGGGGGCGACGACGGACGGACGCAACCTCTTGAAGGGTTAATGGTCCCATTCCCCGCTGACAGGACACTGAGCTCCTGAGGGACCTATTCGCAAGCCCCACCATGGCGAGCGTACAGTCCCGCAGCACGCCGTCACCCCTAACAGAGCCAGAAGAATGAAGAGTGGTGAGTACTGAGCCGGAGTCCCGGCTAGCGGGATGCTGGCCATTATGGCGGCATGAGGGTACGGAGATGCACGGCTCTCTGGACACAGTGCACAACTGGTCCCAGTACACTGTACACAGTAACCATACTGGCAAACACAGCCTTAAAATGGTTCTCTCCATTTTAAGCACAAAACCTACCTCAGCCAGTATTAAAAAAAAAAACCGGGAAGACCGCGTGCCATTTGAGGGGCGGGCCTTTACTATGAGAGGTTCCAGCAGCTCACCAGCACCATTTTCCCTCTGCAGTTGACACAGACACTGACAGGACAGGGACGCGCAGCTCCTCCAGTGTGACTCCAGATTACCTCAGCGGTACCAGGGGGTCATAGCAGCGGGGGGAGTGATTATTAGTGTACCAAGTCCCCTATCAGGGTACTTAGTCTGCGACCTAGCTTAGCTTGGCATTAGCGGTAAGTGCGCGGTGGGGGCTGGCGCCAAACTGTGTCCCCCTGAAGGGCTCTTTGTGGGTTACTTGTGCGTAACCTTTCCCCTGTGTGTGTGTGTGCTGTCGCATTACATTATGTCAGGGAGAGAGTGTTTCTTGTACAGCGGAGTGTTCCTTTTTACCATGAGTTTCACTGACAAGCGGGGCTGAACCGGACTGTGTTAATTCTCTTAAAGAAATTATCTCAACTCTTTCTACAAAATTGTCCCGCAGTATGACAGACGCAATACTTAAAACAAACTGTGTATGAGTTTACGAAGACTCCGTGCCCAAGACAGCGTCTCAATCCCCTCCCATTTGTCCTCAAAAGCGATTTCTGGCCCATATCCTGCAGTCTGACTTTGATGCTGACAGGTCAGACATTGAGGAGGGGGAGGTGGACTCAGAGGGGGGGGGATGCAGCTCTGTCACAGGGAATAGAGGCTATCAGAGATGTTCTGCATATTCTTGATAAGGTGTCAGAGGAGTGTAAGGAATCTTATTTTAATGTAAAAAAGAAGTCCTCAGTCACTTTTCCTGCGTCAAAGGATTTGAATACCCTGTTTGAAGAACCATGGGTTAATCCTGATAAGAAGTTTCAGATCCCTAAAAGGTTGCTCTCATCTTTTCCTCTAGAGCAGGGGTGGGGAACCTTTTTTCTACCAAGGGCCATTTGGATATTTATAAAATCCTTCGGGGGCCATACAAAAATTCTCAATTTAAAAAAATTAACCTGCCCCCCCGTAAGTACTGTGTGCGTGTGCCTCCGCGCCAAAAAATGTGTGGCCAATTAAAATGGGACGTGATACACATATGCCCTCAATAGTGCAGTGCCAGATCCACAATTGCCCCCCACAGTGCCAGGTATACAAATGCCCTCCACTCCACTGTGCTGCTTACCGCTGCTGCTCCATCCGGCGGCGTGTCTGATGTCAGGGGGTCAGGACAAGGAGGAGAGTGCGGCTGAGTCGGGCGGCAGCGTGTAGGACTTCAAACCAGCCGCCGGTTCGTGAGCCAATCACAGCTCGCGGAGCGGCAGTGGCGGCTCCTGATTGGCTGCCAGTCCGTGAGCTCTGATTGGTTCACGAACCCGACATAGCCGCGCGCTCCTCCCTGTCCTGACAGCTGAGACATGCTGCCGCCGGACTGAGCGGCGGCGTGTCTTACTGACACAAGCGGGTGGGCCGGACCAAACGGCTTTGCGGGTCTTATACGGCCGCAGGCCGGAGGTTCCCCACCCCTGCTCTAGAGGATAGGAAAAAATGGGAAAATCCACAGATAGTGGACGCATCAGTCTCTAGGCTGTCACGTAAAATTGTAGTGCCTGTTCCTGGTGCAGCCTCCCTGAAAGACACGGCTGATCGTAAAATTGAGACTACACTCAAATAATTGTGCACAACTGCTGGGGTGGTCCAAAGACCCACTATTGCATGTGCATGGATCACTAAAGCCATTGCAAAATGGTCAAGTAACCTAATTGAGGGGTTAGATTCCTTATCTAGGGGGGATGTTGTCTTACTCCTGCAGCATATACAGGACTCTGCGAACTTTATGGTGGAAGCCATAAAGGAAATAGGCGTGCTTAACGCACGCACCACTGCTATGGCAGTGTCGGCACGCAGGGGCTTGTGGCTACGCCAGTGGACTGCTGATTTGGATTCCAGGAAAGGTGTGGAAGGCCTACCATTCACAGGAGAGGCCTTGTTTGGAGATGAATTTAGACAAATGGATCTCCACAGCTACTGTGGGTAAGTCTACGTATCTTCCTTCCGCAGCCCCCCCAACCAAGAAGACTTATTCAGCTTCTAAGTTAGTTTTTCGGACGTCCTAGTGGATGCTGGGAACTCTGTAAGGACCATGGGGAATAGCGGGCTCCGCAGGAGACTGGGCACTCTAAAAGAAAGATTAGGTACTATCTGGTGTGCACTGGCTCCTTCCTCTATGCCCCTCCTCCAGACCTCAGTTAGAATTCTGTGCCCGGCCGAGCTGGTTGCACACTAGGGGCTCTCCTGAGCTCCTAGAAAAGAAAGTATATTTTAGGTTTTTTATTTTCAGTGAGATCTGCTGGCAACAGACTCACTGCTACGAGGGACTTAGGGGAGAGAAGCGAACCTACCTGCTTGCAGCTAGCTTGGGCTTCTAGGCTACTGGACACCATTAGCTCCAGAGGGATCGAACACAGGCCCAGCCTCGGTCGTCCGGTCCCGGAGCCGCGCCGCCGTCCCCCTTGCAGAGCCAGAAGCAAGAAGATCTTCCTGGAAATCGGCGGCTGAAGACTACGGTCTTCATTAAGGTAGCGCACAGCACTGCAGCTGTGCGCCATTGCTCTCTGTGCACACCACATACTCCGGTCACTGATGGGTGCAGGGCCCTGGGCAGCAATTAGAGTACCTTAAAGTGGCTAATCACACATAATATAGCCTAATAAGCTATATATGTGTAAAATACCCCTGCCACATTATTATTATAAGAGCGGGAGAAGTCTGCCGAAAAAGGGGCGGGGCTATCTCCCTCAGCACACTGGCGCCATTTCCTCTTCACAGTGCAGCTGGAAGACAGCTCCCCAGGCTCTCCCCTGTAGTTTCCAGGCTCAAAGGGTTAAAAAGAGAGGGGGGGCACAAAATTTAGGCAAACTGTATATAAAGCCGCTATACGGATAAATCACTTTCTGTTAGTGTAAATCCCTGATTAAATAGCGCTGTGGTGTGTGCTGGCATACTCTCTCTCTGTCTTTTCAAGGGACCTTGTGGGGTCCTGTCCTCAGTCAGAGCATTCCCTGTGTGTGTGCGATGTGTCGGTACGGCTGTGTCGACATGTTTGATGAGGAGGCTTATGTGGGGGCAGAGCAGGTGCCGATAAATGTGATGTCGCCCCCTGCGGGGCCGACACCAGAGTGGGTGGATATGTGGAAGGTATTAACCGACAGTGTCAACTCCTTACATAAAAGGCTGGATGACGTAACAACCATGGGACAGCCGGCTTCTCAGCCCGCGCCTGCCCAGGCGTCTCAAAGGCCATCAGGGGCTCAAAAAACGCCCGCTACCTCAGATGGCAGACACAGATGTCGACACGGAGTCTGACTCCAGTGTCGACGAGGATGAGACATATACACGATCCACTAGGGGCATCCGTTGCATGATTACGGCAATGAAAAATGTGTTACACATTTCTGACATTAACCCAAGTACCACTAAAAAGGGTATTATGTTTGTGGAGAAAAAGCAGTCAGTGTTTTTTCCCCCATCAGATGAGTGAATGAAGTGTGTGAAGAAGCGTGGGCTTCCCCCGATAAGAAACTGGTAATTTCTAAAAAGTTACTGATGGCGTACCCTTTCCCGCCAGAGGATAGGTCACGTTGGGAGATATCCCCTAGGGTGGATAAGGCGCTCACACGCTTGTCAAAAAAGGTGGCACTGCCGTCTCAGGATACGGCCACCTTGAAGGAGCCTGCTGATAGAAAGCAGGAGGCTATCCTGAAGTCTGTATATACACACTCGGGTACTATACTGAGACCTGCAATTGCCTCAGCATGGATGTGTAGTGCTGCTGCAGCGTGGTCTGATACCCTGTCAGATAATATTGATACCCTCGACAGGGATACTATTTTGCTAACCATAGAGCATATTAAAGACGTCGTCTTATATATGAGGGATGCACAGAGGTATATTTGCCGGCTGGCATCCAAAATTAATATAATGTCCAATTCTGCCAGGAGAGTATTATGAACTCGGCAGTGGACAGGTGATGCTGATTCTAAAAGGCACATCTGCCTTATAAGGGTGAGGAATTGTTTGGGGATGGTCTCTCGGACCTCGTATCCACAGCAACAGCTGGGAAATTGACATTTTTACCTCAGGTTCCCTCACAGCCTATGAAAGCACCGTATTATCAGGTACAGTCCTTTCGGCCTCAGAAAAGCAAGCGGATCAAAGGCGCTTCCTTTCTGCCCAGAGGCAAGGGAAGAGGGAAAAAGCTGCACCAGACAGCCAGTTCCCAGGATCAAGAATCTTCCCCTGCTTCCTCTAAGTCCACCGCATGACGCTGGGGCTCCACAGGCGGAGCCAGGTGCGGTGGGGGCCCTTCTCCGGAACTTCAGCGACCAGTGGGTGCGCTCACGGGTGGATCCCTGGGTTCTACATGTATCGCAGGGGTACAAGCTGGAATTCGAGACTTCTCCCCCTCGCCGTTTTCTCAAATCAGCTTTGCCAGCTACTCCCCCAGACAGGGAGGTAGTGCTGGCGGCGATTCACAAGCTGTACTTCCAGCAGGTGATAATCAAGGTACCCCTCCTTCAACAAGGTCGGGGTTACTATTCCACAATGTTTGTGGTACCGAAACCGGACGGTTCGGTGAGACCCATTTTAAAATTGAAATCCTTGAACACTTATATAAGAAGGTTCAAGTTCAAAATGGAATCGCTCAGGGCGGTTATTGCAAGCCTGGACAAAGGGGATTACATGGTATCACTGGACATCAAGGATGCTTACCTGCATGTCCCCATTTACCCTCCTCACCAGGAGTACCTCAGATTTGTGGTACAGGACTGTCATTACCAATTCCAGACGTTGCCGTTTGGTCTGTTCACGGCACCGAGGGTATTTACCAAGGTAATGGCCGAAAGGATGATACTCCTTCGGAAAAAGGGAGTTATAATTATCCCGTACTTGAACGATCTCCTTATAAAGGCGAGGTCCAGGGAGCAGTTGTTGGTCGGAGTAGCACTATCTTGGGAAGTGCTACAACAGCACGGCTGGATTCTGAATATTCCAAAGTCGCAGCTGGTTCCTACGACGCGTCTACTGTTCCTGGGTATGGTTCTGGACACAGAACAGAAAAAGGTGTTTCTCCCGGAGGAGAAGGCCAAGGAGTTGTCATCTCTAGTCAGAGACCTCCTAAAACCAAAACAGGTGTCGGTGCATCACTGCACACGAGTCCTGGGAAAGATGGTAGCTTCTTACGAAGCAATTCCATTTGGCAGGTTCCATGCAAGGATCTTTCAGTGGGATCTGTTGGACAAGTGGTCCGGATCGCATCTTCAGATGCATCGGCTGATAACCCTGTCTCCAAGGGCCAGGGTGTCTCTGCTGTGGTGGCTGCAGAGTGCTCATCTTCTAGAGGGCCGCAGATTCGGCACACAGGACTGGGTTCTGGTGACCACTGATGCAAGCCTTCGAGGTTGGGGGGCAGTCACACAGGGAAGAAACTTCCAAGGACTATGGTCGAGTCAGGAGACTTCCCTACACATAAATATTCTGGAACTAAGGGCCATTTACAATGCCCTAAGTCAGGCAAGACCCCTGCTTCAACACCAGCCGGTGCTGATTCAGTCAGACAACATCACGGCGGTCGCCCATGTAAACCGACAGGGCGGCACAAGAAGCAGGATGGCAATGGCAGAAGCCACAAGGATTCTCCGATGGGCGGAAAATCACGTGTTAGCACTGTCAGCAGTGTTCATTCCGGGAGTGGACACGACCTCCACCCGGGAGAGTGGGGACTTCATCCAGAAGTCTACCAAATGATTGTTAACCGTTGGGAAAGGCCACAGGTGGACATGATGGCGTCCCGCAACAAAAAGCTAAAAAGATATTGCGCCAGGTCAAGGGACCCTCAGGCGATAGCTGTGGACGCTCTAGTGACACCGTGGGTGTACCAGTCGGTTTTATGTTTTCCCTCCTCTTCCTCTCATACCCAAGGTACTGAGGATAATAAGGAGAGGAGTAAGAACTATACTCATTGTTCCGGATTGGCCAAGAAGAGCTTGGTACCCAGAACTTCAAGAAATGATCTCAGAGGACCCATGGCCTCTGCCGCTCAGACAGGACCTGCTGCAGCAGGAGCCCTGTCTGTTCCAAGACTTACCGCGGCTGCGTTTGACGGCATGGCGGTTGAACACCGGATCCTAATGGAAAAGGGCATTCCGGAGGAAGTCATTCCTAAGCTGATAAAAGCTAGGAAAGTTGTGACCGCAAAACATTATCACCGCATATGGCGGAAATATGTTGCTTGGTGTGAGGCCAGGAAGGCCCCAACGGAGGAATTTCGGCTGGGTCGATTTCTGCACTTCCTACAGTCAGGGGTGACTATGGGCCTAAAGTTGGGTTCCATTAAGGTCCAGATTTCGGCTCTGTCGATTTTCTTCCAAAAAGAACTGGCTTCACTGCCTGAAGTTCAGACATTTGTCAAGGGAGTGCTGCATATTCAGCCCCCTTTTGTGCCTCCAGTGGCACCTTGGGATCTCAACATGGTGTTGGATTTCCTTAAATCACATTGGTTTGAGCCACTTAAAACCATGGAGCTAAAATACCTCACGTGGAAAGTGGTCATGCTGTTGGCCTTGGCTTCGGCCAGGCGTGTATCAGAATTGGCAGCTTTGTCATGTAAAAGCCCTTATCTGATTTTTCATATGGATAGGGCGGAATTGAGGACTCGTTTGCAATTTCTTCCTAAGGTGGTATCAGCGTTTCATTTGAACCAACCTATTGTATTGTAGTGCCTGCGGCTACTCGGGACTTGGAGGATTCCAAGTTGCTGGACGTAGTCAGGGCCCTGAAAATCTGTTTCCAGGACGGCTAGAGTCAGGAAAACTGACTCGCTATTTATCCTGTATGCACCCAACAAGCTGGATGCTCCTGCTTCAAAGCAGACTATTGCTCGCTGGATCTGTAGCACGATTCAACTTGCACATTCTGCGGCTGGATTGCCGCATCCTAAATCTGTAAAAGCCCATTCCACAAGGAAAGTGGGCTCTACTTGGGCGGCTGCCCGAGGGGTCTCGGCTTTACAACTTTGCCGAGCTGCTACTTGGTCAGGTTCAAACACATTTGCTAAATTCTACAAGTTTGATACCCTGGCTGAGGAGGACCTTGAGGTTGCTCATTCGGTGCTGCAGAGTCAACCGCACTCTCCCGCCCGTTTGGGAGCTTTGGTATAATCCCCATGGTCCTTACGGAGTTCCCAGCATCCACTAGGACGTCGGAGAAAATGAGAATTTACTCACCGGTAATTCTATTTCTCGTAGTGGATGCTGGGCGCCCATCCCAAGTGCGGATTGTCTGCAATACTTGTATATAGTTATTGCCTAACTAAAGGGTTATTGTTTCGAGCCATCTGTTCGAGAGGCTCAGTTGTTGTTCATACTGTTAACTGGGTATAGTATCACGAGTTGTACGGTGTGATTGGTGTGGCTGGTATGAGTCTTACCCGGGATTCTAAATCCTTTCCTTATTGTGTCAGCTCTTCCGGGCACATTTTCCCTAACTGAGGTCTGGAGGAGGGGCATTGAGGGAGGAGCCAGTGCACACCAGATAGTACCTAATCTTTCTTTAGTTGTGCCCAGTCTCCTGCGGAGCCCGCTATTCCCCATGGTCCTTATGGAGTTCCCAGCATCCACTACGGACTACGAGAAATAGAATTACCGGTGAGTAAATTCTTATTTTTTCGGACTGCCAAGTTCAAGGGCAAATCCGGAGGTGTTTCTACGTCCTCCAGCGGCGCAAGAGGTAAACTATGCAAACCAACAACAGCAGGTGCTCAGGAACAGAGCTCAGGCTCTGCTTCCTCAAAGACTTAAGCATGATGGTGGACCGCAATGCCTGGAAGGCTGTCAGGTGGGAGCTCGTCTACAATTCTTCAGTCAAATTTGTGCCAGGATCCCTGGGTCATAAATCTTGTTTCCCAGAGCTACAGACTGGAGTTCTAAGAGCTCCCACCTTACAGATTCTTCATATCCAGGCTTGCCAGTTTCACAAGAGGCAAGTATAACTTTACAGCATGCCATCCAAGAGATGGTACAGACTCACGTCATTGTTCCAGTTCCACCTCATCCGCTAAAAACAAGGGGTACTGTTCCAACTTGTTTGTAGTACTGAAACCGGACGGTTCTGTAAGACCAATTTTGAACCTCAAGTCGTTGAACCCGTACTTACGAGTGTTCAAATTCAAGATGGAGTCTCTGAGAGTGGTAATCTCAGGTCTGGAGAAGGGGGAATTCCTAGTGTCTCTGGATATCAAGGATGCGTACCTTCACATTCCGATCTGGCCGTGTCTCAGGCTTATCTATGGTTTGCACTGCAGGATTGTCACTACCAGTTCCAGGCCCTGCCATTTGGTCTCTCCATGGCACCGAGGGTGTTTACCAGGGTGATGGCAGAGATGTTTCTACTCCGCAAACAGGGAGTGAACATAATTCCGTACATGGACGATCTCCTGATAAAAGCACCGTCCAAGGTAAGGTTGCTGGACAGCATTGCTCTCTCAACCAAACTTCTCCAGGATCATAGGTGGATTCTGAATCTTCCGAAATCTCATCTAGAGCCAACACGGAGGCTCCCATTCCTGGGAATGATACTGGATACGGAGTCGCAGAAGGTGTTCCTTCCATTGGAAAAGGCATTAGTAATCCAGTCGATGGTTCGGGATGTCCTGAAACCAACACGGATATTGGTGCATCTATGCATTCGCCTTCTGGGGAAAATGGTGGCCTCTTATGAGGCTCTTCAATACGGAAAGTTTCGTGCAAGACCCTTCCAGCTCCATCTGTTCGACAAATGGTCCGGATCGCATCTTCACATGCACCAGAGTATCCATCTATCACCAAGAGCCAGGATCTCCCTTCTGTGGTGGCTACAGACTTCTCACCTCGTCGAGGGTTGGAGGTTCGGAATTCAGAACTTGAATCTGCTAACCACGGACACAAGCCCCAGAGGTTGGGGAGCGGTCACTCAGGAGGTGCAGTTTCAAGGAAGATGGTCCAGTCAGGAAGTCGTCCTCCCAATCAACTTTCTGGAACTCAGCCGTATACAACGCCCTTCTGCAGGACTCGCATCTTCAAGATCGGGCCATTCAGGTCCAGTCGGACAATGTGACGGCAGTAACGTACATAAACTGACAGGGCAGAACGAAAAGTAGAGCAGCAGTAATGTGATGGTCTGGGGCTGCTTTGGTGCTGGTAAAGTGGGAGATTTGTACAAGGTAAAACGGATTTTGAATAAGGAAGGCTATCACTCCATTTTGCAACGCTATGCCATACCCTGTGGACAGCGCTTGATTGGAGCAAATTTCCTCCTCCAACAGGACAATGACCCAAAGCACACCCCCAAATTATGCAAGAACTATTTAGGGAAGAAGCAGGCAGCTGGTATTCCGTCTGTAATGGAGTGGCCAGCGCAGTCACCAGATCTCAACCCCATTGAGCTGCTGTTGGGAGAAGCTTGACCGTATGGTACGCAACAAGTGCACATTAAGCCAATCCAACTTGTGGGAGGTGCTTCAGGAAGCGTGGGGTGACATTTCTTCAGATTACCTCTACAAATTAAAAGCTAGAATGCCAAAGGTCTGCAATGCTGTAATTGCTGCAAAAGGAGAATTCTTTGACGAAAGCAAAGTTTGAAGGACAAAATTATTATTTCAAATAAAAATCATCATTTCTAACCTTGCCAATGTCTTGACTATATGTTCTATTCATTTTGCAACTCATTTGATAAATAAGTCCGTTCTCATGTAAAACACAAAATTTTCTGGGTGACCCCAAACTTCTGAATGGTAGTGTATAATAGCAAAGAAATACTAGGTAAATATGAACACGCTAAAACAGGCAGAACACAATTTCTTAAAATACTCATTACACCAACACATTAGTGAGGCCTGCATAGATGCTATTGTGCCTTGGCTCTTTGGGCATTTTGCAAATAACATGTTACACAGTAAGGTCCATGCAGAACTGTTGCTCAGCCTTTTTGACCCCAGGGCCTTGTACATTCCATGAATGGTGCATACTTTGTAACTGTGCAAGATAGCAGCTATGTTAACAGTGTGACATGATGAAACTCTTACCCTGAGCTGGGTACACACCTTCTGATGGAGTGATGTGATGCACTGCGACAGTACGGATGGTGTGATGATTAGCATTACTGCCTCACAGCACTGATGTCATAGGTTCGATTCACACCATGGCTTTAACTGTGTGGAGTTTGTATATTCTCCCCGTACTTGCGTGGGTTTCCTCCGGGTGCCCAGGTTTCCGCCCACAATCCCAAAAATATACTGGTGGATTAACTGGATCCCAACAAAATTAACCATAGTATGAATGTGTGTGGGTGTACATGTTTAGATTGTAAGCTCCACTGGGGCAGGGACTGATGTGAATGGCTAAATATACTCTCTAAAGCACTGCGGAATGTGTGCGCTATATAAAGAACTGGTAATAAATAAACCTGCTGTTCGCAATGGATCATTTACATGCTGCATGTACCAAAATATGTTGGCCATGGAACCATCCCACTTGAGATGCTGAACGACTGCAGTGAACAGCAGATTGGGCTAACGCACTATATAATCGTGCAGATTGGTCAGAAGTACCAATATTGCAAGATATATCATATATTATGTACCCAGCTTTTAGTGTGCCTCAGTTTAAATACAAGACGTACAAACTTAACATGCTTCAATACATTTAAATGAGACCGTTTTCTGGTAACACTTGGCTTATGACATTTGGAAAAGGTGCAGGCCTAAGCGCTGCCTATTATGTTTGAGTTAATGTATCTGTGGTGATCACTGTAATCATGTAGTATTGATGGAACCTGTTCCTCTCCTGAGTTGACCACTATCTTCCATTATTATGCAGGCTCACTGGTTGTAACAAACTAGTTGATGAATTCAAACTGATATTTATCTAGCATCCATGAGGGATACTGGGGTCTTGGTACGATGGGGTATAGATGGGGTCCAAAGGAGACGGTGCACTTTAAATTTCTTCAACTGGGTGTCCTGGCTCCTCTCCTCTATGCCCCCTCCTATAGCCAGTTTAGAAAAATGTGCTCTCAGGAGAGGATGCACACTCTGGAGTTCCAGAGGATTTTTCTTACATTTATTTTAAACTTTTATTTTGGGTATACTATTTGGGCAAGAGTATACCTGCACCGTGGGAGTTAGGGGGGCGGTTACTGTTTTTTTTTTTTTTTTTTTTTTTAAGTCATCAGAGCCGCTTCCCCGCTGCAGGACCACCGTCCTGAGAGGTTGTTAGTACCGCAGGGCATTGCGCCTTAGCGAACGCAATCGCCGCACACCCCTAACATAGCATGAAGGTGGGAAGAATGTGGAGTACAAACTGGGGGCCACGCCAGGGGGTCCCCCGGCTCTTGGTGTGGCACAACGCATGGGTGGCATATGGAACTCTCCCTGGGGGATTCGCTGTAGCCCCCCTGTGTACACTGGCAGCAGTAGTGAAAACTAGCATTTGTGATGTTTTACACGGTATTTCAGACTTTGCCAGTGTAAATAACTACATAGCTCGGCACCATTACAGGGGGCTGAGCTTCCTAAAAGCGGGACCTGCTGCGTTTTGGCGCCGCCTTCTGCTTCCTACTACAGCGTCAAGGACACACAGCTCCTCCAGATACTCGGGAAACTGGTACAGGGGTGTAAATAAGGGGGAGAGCCGCTATTGTACACTATATATCATTCTGTCTCCTCACATACAGTAAGGCAGGCTTGCTATTGTTATACGTGTGTGTTGTCTCCTGTAAACATGGTTCCTACTCATGTGAACAATGCAGCCAATCCTCCCAAGTTAGTAAGGAGGCTGCAGGGGATGGTCAGGAGCCATCCTGGCTAGGTGGCATAGAAGGATCACAGGTATTTATGACCGGGGCGGTCAGCTCACGCTGCCGCCCGCCGGGTGGGGGGATTGCTATGTGCGTTGCCTCACTCAGGTCCTGCTGCTCCGCTCCCCGCCACCGCTGATAAAGCCCCGGCCGCTCCCCTATTCCCGGCCGCCGCTCAGAGGGACGCGCTGAACGGCCGCTACAGGCGTCGTTGTCAGCGCTCCCTGCCTGTTGTACACAATCAATCCGCGGACAGCGTTCAGTGCTGCTGCGGTCTGTCCCTGTAACGGCCGGAGGCTCCGTCACTTAGGGGAAAGAAGCTGCCGGCGTCTCTGCTCACTCAGACCGCGGACAGCGTTCACTGCTGCCGCGGTCTGTCTCTAACGGCCGGCAGCTCAGCATAACAGTCGCTGCCAGCGCTCCCTGTACACGATAAGGGGGGAAGCAGAGGGGGGCGAAATATGCCGCTGCTTCTGATCACTAAGACCGCGGACAGTGCACACTGCTGCCGCGGTCTGTCCCTATAAAACAGCCCTCTAGTAGCTAGTGGGCTCATGCTGGGCAGTCAGGAGTTTTCCCTGTCCCTATTACATGCAGCGCAGCTGCTGGGGGGGAGATTATGCCACAGCAGCAGCAATAGACAGCCTCTGCTAAACAAAAGGCTGCATTGTGTTATATATGCACAAGCACTTATTATACCATAGAAAATGTATATAAAATGGTCACGTAAGGAAATATGCTCTATGTTCTTTGACTATAAGCACATGGCTGGAGGCCATTTTAATCATACTTTGTTTCTTTTCCAGAACGTTCCTGTCCTACAACACTGCTCCACCGGATGGCGCAGGGGTGTTAGTAGGAATTTTTGGATCAGGTTTCTTATAGTCTGCCCATGTGCACTGCACTTTGTCCATATACATTTTAGTAATTTTACTGAGGTGGAATTTGTCTGGTTACATGATGAGTAAGTCGGCTAACAAGGGAGAAAAAGAAGGCTCTTGTGTGGGCGCACTATATGTAAGGAAAAAAAAGTTCCTATAATGTGTATAGTATAATAGAGAATATTAAAACATAACTTTTATTAGTAGAAATATAATCACATTTTACCCACCTAAACGATCCATGAGAAAGTAATGAAAAATTAAAAAAAATATTAAAATGTTCTGGTCTCTAATTAAAGAGTGATTGGAAAGGTTTGTAGACACAGAATTGTCATACCACCATTTCCCCTGACCAGTACAGATAACTGTATTGATAGGACCGAGGAGTGGTCAGAGCATAAATATATAAATCTCCAACTATAATCACTTGCATAAAGTAGATAAGAGGATTTTGGTACTTACCGATAAATCCATTTCTCTGAATTCTCTAGGGGACACTGGAGTCCTATAAAGTAGGGGTGTGAAGCCTTGAACCGGATTGTGGCACAATCTAAAATTAGAATTGTCTGCACAGTCGGCTCCTCCCCCTTCACATCCCTCCTCCCTCAGTTTGAAAAATGTGACTGAGAGAATAGGACATGACACTATAGCCCATGGCGAGGAACCGAACCGTACAACATATCAAACAGCGGCCAAGAACTCTTAACCGAATAACTAACGCTGTTTGTACGAACTGTCTAAAACAAGAACTTTGAACAAAGCAGGTTGACAGCACCGAGGCGGGCGTTTAGTGTCCCCTAGAGGATTCAGAGAAATGAATTTATCGGTAAGTACCAAAATCCTCTTTTCTCTTTCATCCACTAGGGTACACTGAAGTCCTATACAGTAGGGGACGTCCCAAAGTTTTCCCCCAGGGAGGGAGTGCTGTCGGTGGCCTGCAAAACTAAACGTCCGAACTTAGATTCTCCGGACGCAAAAGTATCAAACTTGTAAAATCTTGCGAATGTGTGGGCTGAAGACCACGTCGCCGCTCTGCAAAGTTGAGTAGTGGAAGCACCTCTGGCAGCCGCCCACGAGGCACCCACTGATCGGGTAGTATGAGCACCCGTCTGAACTGGAACCTGTTTGCCACAGGAAATATAAGCTTGCCGAATGGCAAGTCTAATCCATCTAGACAGAGTCTGCTTAGATGCCAGCCAACCTTTCTTTGGCCCATCATAAAGAACAAACAAATGGTCCGACTTTCTGAAAGACGACGTAAGCTGTACGTATACCCGTAAAGCTCGGACAACATCCAATGACACATCCTCAGCTGTGAGACCCTGGAAGGATGGGACCACTATTGGCTGGTTTACGTGAAACCCCGAAACCACCTTCGGAAGGAAATCTGCTCTTGTACGGAGTTTCGCCCTATCCTCATGAAAAACCAAGAAAGGACTCTTACAGGATAAGGCTCCCAACTCAGAAACCCGCCTAGCCGAAGCCAAGGCAAGCAAAAACGTGACCTTCCAAGAGATATTTCAGGTCTGTTCTTGTCAACGGCTCAAAAATTGGTGACTTCAAATATTCTAACACCAAATTCAAGTCCCATGGTGCCGTGGGAGGACGAAAAGGGGGTTGAATCCTCAGAACCCCCTGTGAAAAGGCTTGAATCTCTGGCAAGGATGCTAGCCGCTGTTGAAAAAGAATGGAGAGCTGAAATCTGAACCTTCAGAGAGCCCAGTCTGAGTCCTCCCTCTAGACCGGCCTGAAGGAAAAGTAGAAGTCGAGATAAATGGAAGTTCGTTGAATTCCATCCCCGCTCCTGACACCAAGCCATGTACCGTCTCCAAATCCTGTAGTAGTGCATGGCTGTGACCGGTTTTCTAGCGGCAATCATTGTAGGGATGGCCGTTCGTGGAATCCCTCTGTTTCTTAAGATCCGGGTTTCAATAGCCACGCCGTCAAACGCAGCCTGTTCAGGTCGGGGTGTAGGAACGGTCCCTGAGATAGCAAGTCCTCTCTCTGAGGTAACCTCCAAGGATCTTCCGCAAGTAACCCCCGCAGATCGGCGTACCAACTCCTGCGGGGCCAATCTGGTGCGATTTAGAATGGCCCACACTCGTTCCCGTTTTTACCCTTTTCAGAATCCTGGGTATAAGTGGGAATGGTGGAAATATGTAAACCCTCCTGTAACCCCAAGGAAGTGTTAATGCGTCCACTCCTTCTGCCTCTGAATCTCGCGTCCTTGACACACATCTGGGCAGCTGATGGTTTTGTCGAGATGCCATTAGGTCCACCTGAGGTAGACCCATCTTCTCACAATCATGTTGAAAATCCGTGGGTGAAGGCACCACTCTCCCGGATACATCTCCTGGCAACTGAGGTAATCTGCTTCCCAGTTCTCCACACCTGGAATGAACACTGCCGAGAGAATGATGTCTCTTCTTTCCACCCACAACAAGATCTTTGTGGCTTCCTTTAATGCCATCCTGCTCTTTGTTTCTCCTTGACGGTTTATATAAGCCGTCGTCGTGACATTGTCTGACTGAACCCTGATGTGTTGATTCACGACTAGGTCTTCTGCTAAGAGAAGTGCATTGTAAACTGCTCTTAGTTCGAGGATATTTATGGGTAGTTTGCTCTCCTGTAGCGTCCACAGTCCTTGAAACTGATGGTCCTCTAGGACGGCTCCCCAACCTCTGAGACTGGCATCCGTCGTCGGGATCCTCCAATCCCAAATGCCGCATTTCTTGCCGGCTGCAAGGTTCTTGTGTAGCGACCACCATATCAGGGAGACCCGTACTCGTCTCCGATGAAGAAGCCAGTGCGAGCCTGCTCCCTGAGCAATGAGGTTCATCTGGAATGGTCGTGAATGAAGTCTGCCGTACTGGAGAGCTTCGAACGACGCCACCATCTTCCCGAGAAGTTGCACACACAGGTGCAGAGAAACTGTTTGTGTCCTCATTACCTGAGCCACTAATTTCTGTAGGTCCTGGACCTTGTTCTCTGGTAGGAACACCCGTAATAGGACCGTGTCCAAGATGAGACCGAGGAATTGAATCCGTTGAGTCGGTATGAGGTTGGATTTTTGGAAATTGACAATCAATCCATGCTGAATTAGGAATTGATGGGATGTCTGAACATCCTTGAGCAGTCGATTCTGAGATGGAGCCTTGATCAATAAATCGTCCTGATAAGGTATAATCGTGACCCCCAACAGTCTCAGTCCTGCAACCATGATCGCCATGATCTTTGTGAAAATTCTTGGGGCTGATGCTAGGCTTAACGGCAATGCCCGGAATTGGTAGTGATCTGCCACCAGTTTGAACCTTAAGTAAGCCTGGTGAGGAGTCCAGATTGGAATATGCAGATATGCATCCTTTATGTCCATGGATACCATGAACTCGCCCTGTTCTAAGCCTGCAATGACTGATTGGATTGATTCCATCTTAAATTTGTATACTTAAAAACTGGTTGAAAACTTTTAAATTGAGTATTGGTCTGACCGTCCCGTCTGGCTTTGGCACTACAAAAAGATTGGAATAGAACCCCGTTCCTCTCTGAGAAGTGGGAACCGGAATAATGACCTCTGCATTTAGCAATTTGAGAATTGCTGCCCGTAGTGCCCTTGCTTTCTGAGGACACTGAGGCAATCCTGTTGTAAAAAACTGACTGTGAGGCCTCTGCTGAAATTCCAGTTTGTATCCTTGAGAGATCAAGTTGTTCACCCAAAGTTCTGGTGAGGTTTTGGCCCAGATGTCCTGAAAACCTTCCAGTCGGCCGCCCACCAATGGGGACCCCAGGTGAGCTGGGAGGCCGTCATGCCACGGTCTTGCCAGCAGGTTTATCCTGCTTTCTGGTTGCTGTTTGTGAGCAGCCTCTATCTCTGCCCTCACGTGCTTGTGTACCGAAACCCCTTCCTCTGGCTCGAAAGGACTGAGATCTAAATGAAGTAAATGCTGGTCCCGAATAACCTCTCCTAGTCTGTGGAGTGGTTCTCATATAAGGAGTAGGCAGAAAAGTGAACTTCCCCGCTGTAGCCTGCGAAATCCACTTGTCCAACTCTGGTCCGAACAGCATTTCACCCCCAAAGGGGATGGATTCTACTGCCTTCTTGGTGTCAGAGTCTCCTTGCCATTCTCTGAGCCATAAAATCCTTCTAGCCGATATGGCCGATGCAGATAAGCGTGATGCGATTCTGCTGATATCCTTAGAAGCCTGACACAAGTATGAAGCCGATTCTCGAATGTGTTCCGCCAGTTGGGTAATCTCTTCTAAGCTATTTTCCTCCTCAAGAGCTTGTACAATACGTCCAGACCATGCACCCATGGCCTTGTTAACCCAAGCACAGACGATCGCAGGTCTCTGCGCTGCACCAGCTGCTACGAAAATTGACTTTAAAGCTGTGTCAACCTTACGGTCTGACGCATCCTTTAAAGTAGTTACGTTAGGAATTGGTAAGATTGTCTTCTTTGACAACCTTCCTAGGGAAGCATCCACTACCGGCGGATTTTCCCACTTGTCCATTACACCTCTAGGTAGGGGATAAGTTATCTGAAACCGTTTTGGAAATTGAAATCGTTTGTCCGGTTGTTTCCAAGCCTCCTCCCATCTGAGACTGGAGGGATTTAGGTATGGGAAACACTGCTGAACGCGGATTTTGGGATTCGAACAAATCGAATTCTTCCGGCTCTCTAATTTCTTCTACCTTAAAGTTTAGGATCTCCTTTACCGCGTCAATCAAGGAGTCCAGACCAGATATTGCCATGTCCTCCTCTGGAAAATCGGCATCTAGGTTGGGTTCAATTAACTCACCTTCCTCCGTATCAAGAAGAAAAACCTCTTCCTCCTCTGATTCTGGTATAATAGGAAGCGTTCTTTTAACTGCCTTGCGCACACTCGTTTCTGCTTGTGCGGGCGGCGTTAACTTGATGAGAAATTCCTCCATCGTCTTTGAGAATCCCGCAGCCCATTCCGATTGCTGCTTGCGCGATTGTGTGATCTCCTTGGAGATTCTATTAGCAAGGTTGTCTTCCCATGCCTTAGCCAGAGCACTGCTCCCAGGTGGTGCGTCCTTGTCTAAGCAGGAGTCGCACACCCCGGAGCTGCCAACCCGCGTGCTCTTCTTGCTATATTTCGTACAGACATAACAGGTCTTTGAGGTCTTGGTTTCCTTAGACATGTTTCTAAAACCCTCTACCGGGTTACTACGCAGCGCTTTCACCCTTTAAACTAGGAAGAGAGACTGGGAGATGACGGAAGCGAAGGTATTGGATCCGGCTGGAAATTTTCTTTTTAGCAGCCCTCTCTTATGGAGAAAGGGGCAGGTCAATTATTTTTTTTAGAGAGAAAAATAAAAAATAAAAACACCAGCCGACTCAACTCCCACACCCCAACCGTATAGCGGCTACGATGCTAGAGTTGGTATCCGCCTGCTTCCGTGTATTTTCTTCAGGATCTTTGAAATAGAATCCCTTGAAAATATAAATTGCAAAGCATGATTACTTTTCAGGAGATCCTCATAGATATTTATTTTCACCAGCAGAGGGAACTGTTTAGCAGAATATCCCTACTGTTATTAATATATGCACTATCCAAACAGTGCAGCAGTGGGAGCAGTTTGTAATAAAAAAACAAATTCCCTTCTTTACTAAGGGGGGGGGGAGGGTAGAAGGAGGTCCCTTCTTTACACCACCTACTCTCACTTACCTTCTCATTTTCTTTATTCTAATTCATTCTATCATTTCCTACTGAATTATTTCTTATATAGGTGCACTCTCATTGGCGTGCTGATCATACTATCCCCTACTATCATACCACGCTGCCAGCGCCCGATCTCGTCCGATCTTGGAAGCTAAACAGCGTTGGGCCGGGTTAGTACCAGGAAAGGAGACTACCTGTGAATACCTGGTATTGTAGAGTAGGAATTATTTCCTCTCTGTGTGAGAAGAACACGCCAACAGCAGTATCACCACTATTTCTTTCTTATATCTTCTCATTTAGTCAGTGAATGCTCAGTGCAGATCAATGCTTTTTCCATTTACAACTATGGTATTTGTCGAATGATTCAGGTGCTAGAGTCTGGTGACCTCCAAACAGTTATATATCTACTCTATGCAAGTGATTATAGTTGGAGATTTATATATTTATGCTCTGACCACTCCTCGGTCCTATCAATACAGTTATCTGTACTGGTCAGGGGAAATGGTGGTATGACAATTCTGTGTCTACAAACCTTTCCAATCACTCTTTAGTTGAAGAGACCAGAACATTTTAATATTTTTTCCAATTTTCCATTACTTTCTCATGGATCGTTTAGGTGGGTAAAATGTGATTATATTTCTACTAATAAAAGTTATGTTTTAACATTCTCTATTATACTATACACATTATAGGAACTTTTTTTCCTTACATAGAGTGCGCCCACACGAGCCTTCTTTTTCTCCCTTGTTAGTCTATGTACTTTCTGGCTCTGGGCGCACCACCAACGAGGACAGCATATAGGAGAAAATCATAGATATTTTCTCGCTCCCACTACTAATGGGTAATCAGTAGTCCGACTTTGGTTCTTTCAAATGTATTACAATTTTGTGACCTGTGCCCAATCGCCCTATGCTTTTGTCATGATGAGTAAGTCACCAGCAAAAAACAAAACGGTAGTTTCACTGCAATGTCTGTAAGGGTGGGTTCCCTGAGGGTTCTACCACATGCACAGTATATTTTATACTCCCATTTCATCTCCGATTTTGCAAAGATAGTTATTTGCCTTATAAATTCCCAGTTTCTGCTATGTTGCAGTCCTGACGATTCTATGCCAGGCCTACCTGCGCAAGATGAATATGAGAGGGGTGCATAGACCAGCAGTCACATAGTGTGGGTGCGTCAGTCTCTGACGTTTACAGAGACTGAGGAAACTGTGAAATTATAAGGGGTCTTTCCTAGAACATCTCCAGTGTGTTTCCTATTTATTTTCTCGGAATCTCTAAATAAAGATGTCAATATAGAATCCTGATACACAGGTTTCTAAACCTAGCCAATTTAAGTCTAGTTACCCGTTTCCAGAGTCAGTGACATCTCCATGGGAGCTATGCTAAAGTCGATGTATTCAGCAGCAGTTTGGTTGGCATTTGGGTAACTACGGCGCTGCTTGTATGGATAACAGGACTCCGGTCCGCCCTACAAGACGACCACCTTATACTTCTCGCTGATCGAATCTGCTGATTATCTACGTACAGCTTCTACGGACGTCTGACTAGTCAGTACTCTCCTTTCAGCGTCACTAGTTGCGGCACGACAAGCGCTCTGACTGCGTCCTTAGCAGGCGGAGGCAAAGGTCGAGAGAAGAATAGAAGCATTACCTTACGCGGAAGTTGTTTGGTCCTGAATTGGACAAATGGATTTTCAGATATACTCTGGACCAGCGTTCAAATCCTTTAGACCTAAGCCTTTTCGAGGCCGTGGTAGACGACCAACCCCACCTGGTGGACGAGGCAGAGGACGTGGTTTTAAACAAACCACCACCAGTCGTCAAAACGCTAAGGTCACCGACAAGCCAGTGGCATGATGGCCTTCCAGTCCATCTCGGATCTCCAGTTGTGGGGGCACACCTTCATACGTTCCATTTGGTGTGGTTCCAGACGTCCACGGATGGGTGGATCCGCAATTTAGTGTTAAAAGGTTACACAATGGAGTTCGACTGTCTCCCATCACTATGGTTTTTCAAGACAGGACTGCCTGTGTCGGAAGATAAGAAGGCGGTTCTCCACATTGCCATTCAGTCTCTGCTGGATTCAGCAGTTTTGATTCAGGTCCCTGTTCACCAACTTAGTCAGGGTTATTGTTCCAGTCTTTTTGTAGGACCAAAGCCGGATGGCTCGGTCAGACCAATAACGTCACTTACTACAGATTCAAGATGGAATCCCTGCGGTCCATAATTGCAGGTTTCGAGCCACAGGAATTCATGATAGCGCTGGATCTCAAGAATGCGTACTTACACATTCCAATTTGGCCACCGCATCAGAGGTTCTTAAGGTTTGCGGTATGGCAAACCCATTACCAATTTCAGGCTCTACTGTTTGGCCTCTCGTCAGCGCCTCTGTTATTCACAAAAGTGATGTCTGTGATGATAGCTCATCTCAGATCCCTGGGAGTGATAATAGTTCCGTACTTGGTCGATGTGCTCATCAAAGCTCCGTCTCAACAGAGGCTCCTCCAACATGCGTTGCTAACGTACAATGTACTAGTTCAGCAGGGTTAGATTGTCAACTTCAAGAGATCACATCTACTTCCGTCTCAATACGGTAAACCAAAGAGTACAGATTATTCGTCATCTGGCACACTTAGTGCTCAAGCCACGCACAGAAAAAGGTAAATTTGTGCATTCGCTTCTTAGGCACAATGGTGGCGGCTTTCGAAGCACTTCAGTTCGGAAGATTTCATTCATGCCCTTTTCAAATGGATGTGCTCGCACAGTGGTCGGGCTCGCATCTGCAGATTCACCACAGGATGAGGTTGTCGCAACGGCCCAGAGTATCTCTACTTTGGGGTTCAAAGTACACAATCTAACCGCAGGAAAACGGTTCGGCGCCTGGAATTGGATAATTCTAATGACGGATGCGAGTCTCAGAGGTTGGGGAGCTGTAGTTCAAAATTGTCAGCTCCAGGGTCTCTGGGCGGACCACGAAAGATTGCTGTCTATAAATGTCCTGGAACTCCGGGCAATTTTACAATGCGCTACAACAAGCAGTGCACATGCTTCGGTCTCTGACTGTCCAGGTGCAGTCAGACAATGCGACGGCGGTCGTGTACACAAGGAGCAACGAGAAGCCGCATGGCCATGCGGGAAGTAGCTTGAATCCTCAATTGGGCCGAGCATCACCAAGTGATATTGTCGCCAGTGTTCATTCCGGGAGTTGACAACTGGGAGGCGGATTATCTCAGCCGTCGGGATTTTCATCCAGGAGAATGGGCATTAAATCCAGAAGTGTTTCACATGTTGGTCCAGAGGTGGGGTTACCCTCAAGTGGACCTGATGGCATCTCGCAACAATCCCAAACTCCCCAGTATGTGTCCAGAACGCGAGATCCACAGGCAGTGGCGGTGGATGCTCTCACAATCGCGTGGCCGTACAGCCTTGTGTACCTGTTTCCACTGCTCCCTCTGTTGCTAAAACGGATCAAGAGAGTCCGCCACAGTCATACTAGTGGCGCCTCATTGGCCTTGGAGAGCTTGGTTCGTGGATCTCCGTGGTCTACTCGCAGACGATCCTTGGCCGCTCCCACTACGTCCGGACCTGTTACAACAGGGTCCATTCCTTTACCCCGATTTAGCGCGGCTGCGTTTTGACGGGGTGGCTGTTGAAACCACCCTCTTAAAAAGAGAGGGCATTCCAGAATCTGTTATACCAACCATGTTACGCGCTAGGAAGCCAGTTACGGCAGCTCATTATTACAGAATTTGACGTGCCTATATAGGTTGGTGTGAAGCTCGGAAGTTTCCGACATCTTTCAAGTTATCCCGTCTTTTGTTATTTCTACAGACGGGGTTAGATGGAGGACTGCGTTTATCTACACTAAAGGTGCAGGTATCTGCTTTGTCAATTTACTTTCAAAGACAATTGGCTCCGTTGCCGCCTGTACACACCTTTCTGCAAGGTGTCCTCACAGTACAGCCTCCATTCATTCCACCTACAGCGCCATGGGACTTCAATCTGGTTTTAGATTTCTTACAGTCTTCATATTTTGAACCCTTACAACAAGTGGATATTAAGTTTCTCACTTAGAAAACAATGTTTCTACTAGCCTTAGCTTCGGCAAGGCGTGTTTCAGATTTGGGTGCCTTGTCATGCAAGCCACCGTATTTGGTGTTTCATGATGACAGAGCAGAACTTCAGACGAATCCCGCTTTCTTACCAAAGGTAGTGTCATCTTTTCACATCAATCAACCAATAGTAGTTCCTGTGTTAACAGGAAATTCTAGAACTTTGGATGTGGTACGCGCATTACGCGTTTATGTATCCCGAACGTCTACAGTTCGTAAGACGGATACGTTGTTTGTTCTCTATGATGCTGCCAAGATGGGTTGGCCAGCTTCTAAGCAGATCTTATCCAGATGGATAAAACTGACCATACGTCAGGCTTACCTTCATGCTAGGTTACAGCCGCCTACATCAGTAACAGCTCATTCCACACGTTGTGTGGGAACTTCATGGGCAGCTGGTTGTGGGGCTTCTACGACGCAGCTTTGCCGTGCGGCTACATGGTCATCAGTGCACTCGTTGGTGCGCTTTTACAAGTTTGATACGGTTGCGGCATCAGCATCTAACTTTGGCCGCCTAATGTTACAGGTGCCAAACGGCTCTCCTGCCCACGGGGGAAATTTTGGTACGTCCCAAGAGTACTCCAGTGACCCCTAGTGGATGAAAAAGAAAATAGGATTTTGGTACTTACCAGGTAAATCCTTTTCTTTGAATAAGGGGCACTGGACGCCCACCCAGAGCAGTTTTACCTGGTTTGTGGTAAGTTCAGGGGATCTTATGGTAACACACTCACCGACTGGTTCAAATTATCAAGTTCTATCGGTTATGGTGTCAACTGTTTAGTTGTCAGTTACGTTATGTCAACTTTATTGTTGTCAGTTATGTTATAATGTTATAGGTAATTCTCCATTGTTCATCCTCTCTATCGCTCCTGTTCGCCTCAGGAAAAAACACTGAGGTATTCTGGGAGTATGGAAGGGGAGGAGAGTTACTGAAATTTAAATATTCAGTGCCTGTCCTTGCTAACACCGTCCATATCCCAGGAGTACTCCAGTGCCCCCTATGGATTCAAAGAAAAGGATTTACCTGGTAAGTACCAAAATCCTATTTTCTCTTTCTTTCTCTTTCTTTCTCCGGGGAGTGTCAGTTTGGGGTTGAGTTGGATACATGGATTTCTAAGGTTACTGCAGGGATATCCACGTTTCTCCCCTCTGGTGCCCCGCTGGCTAGACATTCCTACCCAGGGCCGTCTGCCCAGTCCTTTCAGTCTAACAAATTTAGATCTAGGGTCAACGGTGCCTCCAATGTGACTAGAGGCACCAGAGGGAAGAAAAGAAAACCAGCAGCCGCAGGTTCTCAGGAACAGAGCACCAGTTCAGTTTTCACTAAGTCCTCAGCATGACTCTGCCCACCCACCCCGTGGGGATCTCAAGGTGGGAGCTCGGCTGCGTCACTTCAGCCGCATCTGGGAAAGCTCATGTCAGGATACCTGGGTAAAGTACCTAATTTCTCAGGGCTACAAGCTGGAGTTAGACCGTTCTCTTCCCCAACAATTTTTCAAATCAAGCTTACCAGCTTTGGAGGATATGCATTTTACGCTGCAACAGGCCATGCTAATGTTGGTACAGTCCCAAGTCATTATTCCAGTGCCACTGCAACAACAGAGAAAGGGTTACTACTCCAACCTGTTTGTGGTACCGAAACCGGACGGTTCGGTAAGGCCCATTTTGAATCTAAAATCCTTGAACCCTTACCTAAAGGTTTTCGGGTTCAAGATGGAATCCTTGCAAGCAGTGATTGCGGGTCTGGAAGATCGGGAGTTCATGGTCTCACTGGATATAAAGAACGCTTATCTCCATATCCGGATTTGGCTGCCTCACCAGGCTTACTTGCGGTTTGCCCTGCTTGAACGATCACTACCAGTTCCAGGTGCTACCCTTCGGCCTGTCCACAGCTCCGAGGGTGTTCATGAAGGTGATGGCGGAGATGATGTTCTAACTCCGGGTCCAGGGGGTCAATGTTGTCCCTTATCTGGACGATCTCTTGATAAAGGCAAGGTCCAGGGAGCTTTTATTACTCCATATAGACCACACTATCCAACTTCTGTCACACCATGGGTGGATCCTCAATTTACAGAAGTGCCACCTGGAGCCAACTCGGCGTCTCCTGTTCCTGGGAATGTGTCTGGATACTGTGGCTCAAAGTGTTCCTACCAGAGGACAAAGCGAGAACACTCCAGGAGATGGTCCGAATGGTTCTACGGCCTACTCGAATATCCATCCATCTTTGCATAAGATTGTTGGGGAAAATGGTAGCCTCATACGAAGCGATCCAGTATGGAATCTTCCATGCCAGAACATTTCAATTGGATCTCCTGAGCAAGAGGTCCGGATCACATCTTCAGAAGCACTGGATAATACGGCCGTCACCTGAGGCCAGGATTTTCCTCCTGTGGTGGCTACAGTCCTTAAACCTACTGGAAGGTCGAAGTTTCGGTATTCAGGATTGGATCCTCCTCACGACAGATGAGACGATGGGGAGCTGTCACCAAGGAGGCTCAGTTCCAGGGCAGGTGGTCAACCCACGAAGCTTTACTTCAGATCAACATTCTGGAACTTCGGGCGGTCTACAATGCTCTGATTCAAGCCTCTCCTCTACTCTACTCGAGGATCACACTATCCAAGTTCAGTCTGACAACGCCACAGCGGTGGCGTACATACATCGTCGAGGGACAAGAAGCAGGGCCTGCATGTGAGAAGTGTCAAAGATACTCCTCTGGGCAGAAAGAAATGCAAGAGTAATGTCCGCAATCTTCATTCTGGGAATGGACAACTGGTAAGTGGACTTCCTAAGTCGTCACGATCTCTATCCGGGAGAGTGGGGTCTCCACGGTCATGTGTTTTCAGCAGATCATCAACCGGTGGGGCTGTCCACAAATAGACATGATGGCTTCTCGACTCAACAAGAAGCTTTGCTGGTATTGCTTAAGATCCAGGGACCCTCAGACGACGGCAGTGGATGCACTGACGTCGCCTTGGCCTTACCGGCTGGTCTACCTGTTTCCTCCGCTTCCATTGATCCCAAGGGTGCTGAAGTGAATCAGGAATCAAAGAGCCCAGGCAATTCTGATTGGCCTAGGAGGGCGTGGTACGTGGATCTTCTGGACATGTCCAAAGACCTGTGGTCTCTGCCAATGAGAAGAGATCTTTAACAAAGACCGTTCGTCTACCCGGACTTACAATATCTTCGTTTGACGGCATGGAGGTTGAGCGAAACATCCTAGCTCACAAAGGCTTTTCCAAAAAGGTTATTGCTACCATAGTTCAGGCCAGGAAGCCTGTGACCTCAAAACACTGTCATATCTGGAGAAGATGTGGCTCTTGGTGCGAGGAACGCATGTATCCGCCTACAGAGTTCCACTTGGGATGTTCCTTACGTTTCCTGCAGGCTGGTGTAGATAAGGGCTTACGTCTGGGTTCCATTAAGGTCCAGATTTCAGCTTTTTCAATTTTCTTAAAGAAGATATTGGCAGTGTTGCCAGAAGTTCACTTTCTTGCAAGGGGGTACTTCACATACAATCTCCTTTTGTGCCCCCCACGGCACCCTGGGATTTGAATGTGGTGGTGGAATTTCTACAGTACTCCTGGTTTGAACCTCTGGTGACGGTAGAAGACTGTAGAAGTACCTCACATGGACGGTGATGTTACTGGCCCTGGTTTCTGCTAGGCGTTTCTCAGATTTGGGACTTTATTGTGTAAAAGTCCCTACTTGGTTTTTTAAAAGGACAGAGTGGAGCTCGGGACTAGGCAGCAATTCCTGCCGAAGGTTGTCTCTGCATTCCACTTAAATCAACCTATTGTGGTTCCGTCAGGTTCTGGCACTTCTGCTCTACTGGAGGCATTGGATGCTGTGCGAGCCTTGAAGATCTATATCAAGAGGACGGCTCGGATCAGGAAGACTGATTCCTTGTTTGTGCTATATGATGCACAGAAAAAGGGTTGTCCTGCTTCTAAGCAGTCCGTTGCTCGTTGGCTTTGTTTTACTATCCAACAGGCCTATGTGTCTGCAGCCTTACCTGTTCTGCAGTCTCTGAAGGCACACTCTACAAGATCAGTGGGGTATTCCTGGGTGGCTGCCCGTGGTGTCTCTGCCTACCTGATCGGGGAAGAACACCTTTGAAGTTCTACAAGTTTGATACCCTGGCCAAAGAGGATAGCCAGTTTGGGCATGCGGTGCTGCAGATGTTTGCAGAAGCTTTGGGACATCCCTATCGTACTAAGACCCCAGTATCCCTTATGGATGCTAGAGAAAATAGGATTTTAATTACCTACCGGTAAATCCTTTTCTCGTAATCCATAAGGGATACTGGGCGCCCGCCTCAGTGCATTGACTTTTCTGCATGTTTTTCTTTTGAGTTTTACCTGTTCAGCTGTTACTGGTCGTTTTTATGTTGTTGTGCTGGTGTATGAATCTCACCACTCACGGTTATGTTCCTTCTCTCAAGTATGTTTATTCTACTTCGGGCACAGTTTATCTGTACTGGCTGTAGGAGGGGGCATAGAGGAGTGGAGCCAGTACACCCAGTTGAAGAAATTTAAAGTGCACCAGCTCCTTTGGTCCCCATTGTACTAAGACCCCAATATTCCTTATGGACTACGAGAAAAGGATTTACCGGTAAGTAATTAAAATCCTATTTTCCTTTTACAGCTCTGCTCAGTTTTAATGCCGTCAAAATATATAAGGTGTTGCATTCCAGAAATGTGTATTTTGTTGGTTACCATGATGACCTTATTAACAGTGTTTCTGTTGCTAATTACCTATGTTTATTGCAGTCTCTTGGGAACAGAAGGATAAGAGTGGACATTGCTGATCAGGCACAGGATAAAGGTGAATGCCAGCTTCCAGTGTCATGACACTGCAGTTTCAAAATTAGAAGTAGTAATTGATTTCCTTTGGCAGTCCTGGTTTTCTCTATCACAGCCACAAACGTTTGTAACCATGTATTAGTAATAGTGTTGGTAGATGCATGCTTCATGTGTGAAACATCCTGAGATGACTGCAGCAGCCAGCTTTCAGTACACTGCCTCTGATTGCAGAAACCACAGCATCTGATTTCAATACTGCAGGAGGCATTTTAGACAAAGTGGAACATTTTTATAGTTCATTAATTGCAACTATCACATAGCCCTTCACGATTAATGTTACATTTTCAAAACTGCATTACTTGTACTCGATATGTTTACATGCAGTGTTCTCCCCAGAAAATCTTGGCAGCCGGCTGGAGGCCTTCGTGCGTAAAGGGGTGTCGCCTCACATGGAAGGTCCGAGGCCACACAATAGTACCAATTCACATTGTGTCCACATAGTATGGCCCCTTATTGCACAGTATGTCCCTTTATAAACCACCGCACAGTAGTAGATGCATACATCTAAGTAACCTGATGTCATTGCCAGCCTGAAGAAGATAAACCCACGAATGATCCATGCAATACACAACTGAGCACACGCAAGGCATCTTACCCTAAGGTGGGGGACACCTGCCAGCTTAGACGGAACACCAGGTCAGCTCTGTGGTCCACCAGGAGCTTCATGCCCCCTTCCAGCTTACTAATATGGCTGATAGGACTTTTTACTGGGGTGTGAGGCAGTACCTCAGCCTGTCCTCCACCTGCAGGACATTACCCAGGTCCCTCTTCTGCTGAGCCTGCACCTGCTTGCTGATTTCTGCCACCTGGACATGGTTCACCCCAAACTCAGCTGCCCTAGCAGCAGTGCCCTCTCCTCCTTCTCCAGAGACCCGTAGCACTTGTTGAAGTGTAAGCTCTGCAGCTCAAGGGGTGGGGGTCTCTTCTCCATCTTGTAGGTGGGCAGAATCTTGCCCAGAAGCTACTCCATGGCTGTGAACCAGGAGCTGACCTTCCTGCACAAAAGGTTACGCGAGACCAGGGAGAGCGCTTGCATGGCAACCTCGCCTGCAGCTCGTTACAGATGCGATTCCCCTGCAGGACGTGTGGCTACAGGAGGTGCATTAGTCTCATCATGAAACAGGGCGCAAGCCAAGGGGGTTACCCCGCGACAGCCAGAGACCTACATGACAGCGAGGGCGGTCAGGTGGCGCGTCAGACGTCAGAGCATGAGGGGCAGCCAATCGCGAGGAAGAAGTATTGTGTTAGCGTTACAGTGTAGTGCGACTTTAGGCCATGGAAAAGTGCCTGGTGGCAGGGTAATTTTCCCGGGTGAATCACCCGGAAAGTAGAGCGTGGGGGAGAATATTGATATGTGCTTTGCAGTAGTACATTTCAGGTGGTGGGTTTTCAGCAGTGATCATTTTTCAACCTTGAAACAGATATGGAATGTACGTCTTCTTTCCATACTGAGTTTACGTACCAGGAGCTTTCCTGCTGATTGAAATAGATACAACCTTTACATGCCTGAATTCCGTTCATGGCTAGCTGCTCTAGAAAAGCTAGTTAGACCCTACTGCAGGCATGTCCAAACTGCGGCCCTCCAGCTGTTGAGAAACTACACATCCCAGCATGCCCTGACACAGCTTTAGCATTCTCTGACAGCAAAACTGTGTCAGGGAAAGCTGGGATATGTAGTTTCACAACAGCTGGAGGGCCGAAGTTTGGACATGCCTGCCCTACTGTCTTACACACTGACAGACCTTTAGTGTAGAACAGATCAAAAGGGTCACAAGAGGCAAGTTATCCATCCAGTGCTTAGTATCTGTGTGTATGGACATTGCTCATTACCATAGAGATCACTTTTCTCTGACTCAGTCCTTTCCATCAAGGCTAAAATATAATTTACTAATACCACTGTAGTCTAACCACTATCTCTAGGGTCCTTATGCTATTGGCATACAAGCTGTTTTAATTGAGCAGGCACATTAGAGTTCTGTTTTTTATTGCGTGACTTTTCTCTCTCACTAGCCTATAAATGGTTATGTTTAAAAAGCAGCCTTTCTCTCATCCATAGGGGACACAGGCAAAGAAACTGGGTGTAGGTGGTTGAGCTTAGAGTTTGGGCACCAAATAATTGTCTTCTCTACCCCATCCCCAGCCTCTACGTCCTAATTTAATTTGGTTCCTGCCAGGAGCAGGACACCGTTTCTCGAGCTGCTTGCAGCCTCCTTTTTATTTTACTTTCTTTTTACTGCACTCAGTGGGCAGTGAGTCAGCGTCCTATAGGACGCCTTAAGTGCCCCTCCACTGAGCCCCAGCACTGGGGACTGGGCCAGTGAGCATGGATGGTACTCAACAGTGCATACTTTGGGAGCCGCAGCGGGAACCAGGTAAGGTGGCTCTCTGCTTGCACACATTGCAGCTCTCATCGCCGGTGAGAGACCAGCAGCAGTGCTGGCAGTGGGGGCTCAGGTTATCTCCACACCCCCAATAGACCACCAGGGCAGCTTCCATTCAACGGGTCACTACTACTAGTGGTGGCCATTGCTCTGGTGTCCGTGCCAGATGGAGGAGGCAGGCTTTCCCTGTTAACCCCTACTCCACCCCTTGGCACATTCCTGCCACAGGGCTCACCTCTTTTCTACTACCTCAGCGGTGGCCAACCAGTCAGAGGCAAAGAGCCAGACAAGTCCCGTAGTCAAGGGATAAGAGCCACTATCATGCACGTGCGCAAAAATATGGGTGTGGCCTATTCACAAAGCCACACCCCCTTTTTGTGTGCACACCTTTCGGTATGACGTTTGTAGGAGTATGACGACGTGTCACAACCCCATTTTTAGTCATGTTGTACAGTGACACATACATCTAATTCCCCAGCACAGTGCCACATAAAAATGCCTCCACAGTGCCAGATACACACCTGCCCCTACAGTGCCAGATGCACACCTGCCCCCACGCAGTGTGCCAGATGTGCCCCTAGTGCAGATACACATGTCCCCACAGTGTGGGTGGTTCCTTTGCCCACAGCTCAGGAACCGGCATGGGCGTAACACTTTCGCATGTAATGTTGCAGTTCGTTAACAAGCTCGCAATCCCCAGGCCCTCCCATCCTTTTAGTCTACCGCAGGTGTGGGCTAAGTCCCCAGTCACATTCTTGCCCAGGGTGTTTTTCAGCCTGATTCTGCAGAAACACCATGGATGCAGTTGTTCACCCAGTCGGTGCAAGGTCTGGTGCACATGTTGGCATCTCTCCAGTAGATGGTAGACAAGGACTGTCTGTCCAAGCCCAGGCCTACCAGACAGGACCGCTCTCCGCTTCTGGTTATAATTCAAACTCTGAGGTTTCCTTAGATCATGAGGGTGATGTTGCCATTACCTCAGATGTTGAGACCTTCTCTATACCGGATGACTCCCTAACACAAGTGGTTGTTGAGGCCCTGATCAAGGTGGTTAAATCTGCACTTGCGACCTTGCGCAAACGTGTAATTCTGGCAACCCAGTGTTTAAACGTCAAAAAAAATGGTTGCCGAGTTCCCTTCTGCTCAACTTAAGGACCACCTAGTGGAGGCAATGGGTTCACCCTAACAAGTGCTTCCAGGTCCAGGCGCATTGCTTCTTTTTATATGCTGCCAGCTGCGAATTGGCCTATATGGGATTGCCCCTACAAAGGTTAATGCCTGCATCGCCCAACTGGTCAAATCTACTACCCTTCCTATACCTAACACGGCATCCCTTAAGGATCCGGTGGATAGAAATTTCCTTAAGGCAAATTTCTGTAATGCAGGAGTTATTGCTTGTCCAACTCTTGTGTATGCCTGGGTGGCTAAGGCCATCGTGAGCTTTCTGAAATCGCTAAAAGATGTTCTTGGTTTTGGTTTCCCTAGAATGGAATGGTTGTCTATGGTAGAACATATCAGACATTCCCATCCTCTGTACTCAATGCACATGAACAGGTCAGGTTTTAGTGATATCTATGCTTGAGCACAGGGGACTTAGGCGCAGATGTATTAACATGGAGAAGACATAAGGAAGTGATAATCCAGTGATATGTGCAAGGTGATATAGGCTCCAGCCAATCTGCTCCAATATGTAAATTAACAGTTAGGATCTGATTGGCTGGTGCCTTTATCACGTTGCACATATCACTGGTTTATCACTTCCTTATGCCTTCTCCAGGTTAATATATCTGCCCCTTAATTAGTACCTGTTATTTTGATTTAACAATCTGTGCTGAAGTCTGGATATCACTAAAACCTGCATTGTTCGTGTGCCTTGAAGACTGAGGTTGGGAATGCATTGCCTAAGGTGTCTGCTGCTGTGGTGGCCAGAAGAGCCCGCTGGCATCATACCTGGCATTCCGACATTAACTCTAAAACGGCAGTTGAAGCTCTACCTTTTTTGGGTTAGGTTAATTTTGGCCCAGAGATGGACAAGATTGTAGCTATGGTAGCTGCATCCAAGACTGCTTTCCTTCAGTCTGTGGCAGACTTCTAATTTTTGCTCCCTTCATCTGCGGGGTAAGGCCAAGGGTCAGACTTTCTCCAGGTTCCAAAGTTCTTTCACCAAGGGCTTCAAGTCCAGAGGAAAACAGACCTGGTCCACCAGATGTCCTGTTACCAAGTTTGGCCTTGTAGACCTCCACCTGACTGTCCCCAGTGTGGGAGGCCAGCTTCTGCTTTTCTCCGATGCATGTATGGTGACAAGACGCTTGGATAAGAGGTGTGCTTTTTCAAGGCTACGCCCTAAACCTTTGGGAGCATCCTCTGACCAACACTTATTATTTTTTTTCTTCTATAGACCTTTCTGTGGATTCAGGAAAAGCGGGAGCACTGCGAGAATCCATATACTCCCTTCAGGACTCCTAAGGTCATCTCTGTTCCCCTGTCTCAGAGGCACGGCCTTCTGTGCCAACCCCTTCCTAGTTCCGAAACCGTCCTGACACATCCTCAACCTGAAATGCTCAACAAGTACCTCTGGGTTCTCAAGTTCCACATGGAGTCTCTGTACTCCATTATTCTGGCTCTGGAACCAGAAAACTGAATGGGCTCCCTAGATATCCAGGATGCCTTTTTGCATGCTCCCATCATTCAGTCACCAGCAATTCCCCAGGTTTGCAGTTTCAGGACGTACACTTTCAATTTTAGGCATTGGCACTTGTACTTTCCACTGCTACTTGTGTTTTTTCGAAAGTCATGGCAGCACATCTTCGGCATAGAGTGGTCAGAATTCTGCCCTACTTTGAGTGTTTCTTGCCATGTCACCGTATGTGCTAAAAGATCACATCAGTCTTACAATAGACCTATTTCAGTCTGACGGGTGGACTATCAATTTGCAAAAATCCAACTTGACTACATTTTAGGTGATGCCACATTTGGGAGCCTTATTGGATTCCAAATACCAGTGGGTAGTCCTTCCTTTGAATAAACATTCGGTCCTTACAGACCAAGATTCGCACATTTTTAGGTCACTGTTTAGTGTCAGTACACTTGCATGCAGATTCTGGGCTCTCTAGTCTTCACTTTCGACATGGTTTAGTATGCCCAGTTTCACTCCAATCTACTGTGGTCAGAGCGTAGTCATCCAGCTCTGTTGGCAGTCTACATCTCCAGATCCAAAATTGGGAAGTGGACTTCCTAAGCTGCCAAGATGTTTACTCAGGTTAGTGGGTGCTTTACCCGAATATCCTTTAGCTCCTGCTTCTCCGTTGGGGTTTGTCGTATATCTGCGTGATGGAGTCTTGGCACAAGCTGCCGAGGTACTGTTTGCATACCAGGAATCCAGGAGATCTCCTGGTGGATGCTCTAACGGTTTGGTGGACCTTCCCTCTCACATACATCTTGCCTCCAATCTCATTGATTCCGCTGGTACTCCGCAGTTGGAGGGAGGCATGGTGCACAAATCTTCTAGACCTCTCCATAGATGCTCTGCTGCTTCATACTCTACAGCCAGATCTACTGTCCCATGGCCTGTGCTTCCACAAAGACCTAGCCTATCTATCTTTGACAGGATGTCTCTTGAGACATCCATCCTGATGGCTTAAGGGGATCTCAGTCTGTCACCCGCACCATGCTTAATGCCCGGAATCCACCTTTTGACAGTTTATCGCCATGTTTGGAGAACATACTTTGGTGTTTGGCTCATGGCTTCAATCCCAGATCTGTCTATCTAGAGTCCTGTCTTTGTTGATTTAAGTCTCCGCCTGTCTTCCTTTAAAAGTACAGGTCTCTGCCCTTTTCTGTCCTATTCCTGCGACTGATTGCGCTTTTGCCTAATGTAAGGACCTTTCTGCAGTGTGTCCTCCATGTGCAACCTCCGGTGGCTCAGTGGAACCCAAGTTTGGTTCTTACCCTTTGGACATCGTGGACATTCACTGGCTTACATGGAAGATGGTCTTCCTTCTTGCTATCGCATCGGCCCTTGCTTGAGCGCATTGTCCTGTCACTTGCCTTTTCTTATTTTGCATTGGACTAGGCTGTTCATTGGATGCAACTGGGCTACCTTCCTAAGGTGGCACCCAGTTGTTACATCAACCAGAAGATCGCTGTCGCTTCCTTCCAGGTACTGGATTCTTCCCTTGAGCAGGCCTCCTTGGATCTTTGTGGAGATCTCAATAAGGACTTTTTGTCCTGTATAACTTTATCAAATGGCTGGTCAGCTACTAAACAGACTTTGGCCAGGTGGCTCCTTTTGACTATCCGCCGTGCCTCATATATGGCGGCTTCCTACCCCTGCCGTGGACTTACTCCGCCCGCCCACTGGGCACTTCTCGGGCAGTTAGATGTGGTACTTCAGAGCAGCTTTGCAAACCAGCCACGTGGTCCTTTACCCATACGTTCATAATGTTCTATTCTTTTGACACCTTCACCTCTGTGGATGCTGCCCTTGGGTGAAGGGTTCTCAGGGCAGCTTAGGAGGGTCCCCTCCTTTTAAGGGACCACTTTGGGGTGTCCCAGTTTCTAAGCCTGTGTCCCTTATGGATGAGAGACAAGATGATTTATCTACCTGCCTGTTAAATCCTTCCCTGGGAATCCATAAAGGACACGTTTGCCACCCTGACGCACCTGGCTTGCTTTGGTATTGTACTGGTACTGGTCCTCCTTTTCTTACTGTGTATTTTGATCAGAGTGTATACCGGTCTTTCCTCTTATTCCTTCCTTGGGCTTGTTTAACTTAAGTGGAACATAGAGGCTGGGAGCTGGGTATAGGGGAGAGGTAGCCTGGGCTGCTAGGAGTGAAGACTTAACCATTTGGTGCCCATACTCCAAGCTCAACCACCTATACCCTGTCTAAGCCTATGGATTCCAAGAAAAGGGTTTAACAGATACCCTTTTTTTATTTTTTTTATTTTTTTCTTCAGCCTCCTAAGCTGTGAGAGGAGTTTGGTTTTCTTTTTGTTTCGGTTATGTTTTAATAAGTAGATATAATCTTAAAAAAATGAGGATGCTTGATGTCTGTTTGTGATCTTGAATGTTTTAATTTAATTTTACAATGGTCAAGTGCTAATACGTATTGTGTTTAGTTAACCCCTTCGCTGCGGAGGACAAGTGGGGCTTGTCCTCCCAATATTAGATAGACTGTGGATGACGAGCCACAGGCATCCTCTGCAGTGGAGGGTGTAGCTACCCAATAAATAACTTTCCTTGTCCCCACCAGTCCAGGTGACCAGCAGCAGCCACCAGTAAGCTCAGAAGTCTTGCTGTTGCGTGTAAGTACACTGGCAGCACTGTTTAAAAGCAATAAATAATGAAAATGTTAGGGGTGGGACTGTAAAGTCCCTCTCTTCCCCTCTGCATAACAGAGAAAGATGGGATTACCCTCACTTGAAAGAGGCATTAGCCAGACAGTAACAAATTCCCCCCGCCCCCTTTCAATTCAGTCAAATGTAGTCTGGGAGGAATGGGGTAATATTTTCCCCGAAGTGTGTACAAATAATTAAAGGGACTCTCTTTTTTTTTTTTTTTTTTTGAAAGAAGGTATCCCTTATTCAAGATCCCACATTTTTGGGTCCCCTACTGAGATTGTGACGTATGTATTTATATATAATAATATTATATATGTGTATATATATATATATATATATATATATATATATATATATATATATATATATATATATATATATATATATATATATATATATATATTCATTCATTACCTCAGTAGACTGGGTTATCCATGTAATGGAAAACATTTTTTTTTTTAATTTTTTTTTACCGATATGGTGGAATGCAAAGCAGCGAAGAGGTTAATCTGGCACACATTTTCTAGATGTTTACAGCTATGAATATTTCCTCACTGTGGGGACTTTGAGGCATTTATTTCTAAATGTGAGCTCTGTTTGAATCTTAATGTATAGATGCATGATTTGTGAATTGTACGAATGGCATAATCAGAGAGCGTATTTCTTTTTCATCCACTAGGGGTCACTGGAGTACTCTTGGGATATGGGCGGCGTAGCAGAACAAAGGCACTGAATATTTAAATTTAGAACTCTCCACCCCTCCATATCCCTAGAGTACCTCAGTGTACGAACCCAGTGTTTTTTCTGTGCTCAAAGCACTAACATCGGCTTGTGGGATTCCCACACTTGGATGGAAGATTTATTAATTTTTCATTTTGATTTTTTTTTTTTTTTTTTTTTTTTTTAATTTTACACTTAGCACATCCCTTCCCAGTTTCTGGAAAAACATGGGTCCGGGATGGTGCCGCTGCAAGGCAGCGTATGGCGTGTCGGTCCTCACAAAGAGCACCCTCACAGCCACAGGCAGCCCACTGTCTCCTGCAACAGCTGGACGGAGCTTACAGAAAGAAGCCCCGTCACAGCCAGGAAGAAATGATCAAAGAGCTGGACGGAGCTTACATAAAGAAGCCCCGTCACAGCCAGCAAGAAGTTATCAAAGATAAGCTGGACGGAGCTTACAGAAGAAGCCCCGTCACAGCCAGGAACAAGCTGGACGGAGCTTACAGAAAGAAGCCCCGTCGCAGCCAGGAACAAGATGACTTGAAAGCTGGACGGAGCTTACACAGAGAAGCCCCGTCGCAGCCTTGAATAGGAGGAAGGTAAGCTGGGGAACGGGGCGGTCAGCGCAGGCTGCCGCCCCGCTAGGTGGGTCACAGTGAATGCCGCTTCCACGCACCGCCCGCCACAGCGCCCAGCCGCTACGTCTGAGACTCGTTCCAGACGGCAGCGCTACGTCCGCCCGTCCCAGCCGCTCCGTCCGGCCGACAGCACATCCACCCGCAGACGCTCACTAACAGCGTTAACAGGGTGACAACCGGGCCGCTGCTCCGTCCGGCCGCCCAGCACCGCAGATGCCAGCCTCCCTGCAAGCCTCCCTGCAAGTCTTCCCGGCTGTTCTTGAGAAGACACAGTGTTACAGGGGGGAAGGGGGGCGGTGGAATCGGGTGGCTCACTGCTGAAAGGTAAAATACATATATAAACAGCAGTTATATATGCAGCTAGAGGTGACAGTAAATAATGCAGACATGTATTATAACCTGTCCTGTGATATCAGAATATTAATGATTATCATGTATAATAGGCTATTGAGCCTATATATATTAATATCTGTGATGATTACTGTATAATAGGCTATTGAGCCTATATTAATGTATGTGATTATCACTGTATAATAGGCTATTGAGCCTATATATTATCTGTGATTATCAAATAGGCTATTGAGCCTATATTAATGCTGTATAATGAGCATATATATTAATGTCTGTAATTATCATAGGCTATTGAGCCTATATATATATATATATATATATATATATATATATATATATATATATATATATATATATATATTCATAGAGCATGTGTTGTACCCATACTGTGATTATACTGTATAAGAGGCTATATTAACACTGAACAATTGTAACTTGTTCGGTGATTATCACAGTCAGCATGGCAAAGGGGCCATTTTAACATGCTTCCTGTTGTTTTTCCAGTTTGTAATTCTGGAACATTCCTGCCCTACATCTCTAAGCCACCAGAGGCGCAGGGGTGTTAGTGGGAATTTGGTTCGGGTTTCACATGCCCATGTGAATTGCTTTTCACATAAAGAATACTCTGGTTTCTCTTCAGATCGAATAAAGCTTTCGCTTTTTACTACAGATTTCCGTTGAGAGAAACAACCATGAGTTTCATATAAATATGCTTTTCAGCAATAAAATATATATATGATAATAACTTCAATAAGTCGTGCAAGTGTCTGTCCGTTGACTATTGTGGTGTCTGTCTGCATAGCGAGTAAGGCTCTAGCGCAGACTAAAAAAAAAAAAAAATTGCATTGGCAATTCAAATTAAAAGAGCGGTACCGGAGTCTCGGAAGTTACTCCACCAGCACTAACGAAGGACAGTCTTTCCAAAGGGACAATTTCCCTTTGGGTACCAGGGTGTTTAACTGGTCTTATAATTTAATGCACGATTCTATGTCAAATCTCACACCGATAACTACGAGTGAGAAGGGTACATTAGTCCAGCACTCAGATAGTGCGGGGTTTTTGACAACCATACATTGCTAAATCCCAGTGAGTCAATGTCTCCATTTTTACAGAGACTGAGTAGACTCTAACCACTATTTAATCGTTTCCAAAATGACGCGATCCGCCATTGGTAAATGCGTCTGTGTCAAACATTATAAAGACCCAAGATACATTTGGGTCACTAGACTATGTATGGAAACAATGAACTGTTAAAAGAAGCTGCAGAGTATATCTGTAAAGCTTCTGCTAACGCCGGTTACTTCGATTCTCACTTTTCATCGTCCCTAGTTTAAGCGCGACAAGGCTAGAGCTTGTTTGGTCCTAAATTTGATATTCAGCCATTACCGCATCCAGTATCAAAACGGAAATACTTGTGCCGGCGTTTAATCCCTTTAGACTTCAGTTTTTTCAAGGCGGTGGTACAAAACAGTCACGCCTTGTAACGACAGGACGCTACAGTCAGCAAGCCAGTGGCTTGATGACCTCTTAGGCCATCTCCATTTTCCAATGTGGAAGCGCGTCTTTACACGTTACATTTGCATTTCCAGACATCAACTCATGGATGTCTCAGCTATTTACAGATTAAAGGACAAGACTGCCTCTGTCGAACGGTTTGGCAGGTTGCCATTTAGTCTCTGCTGGTTTTCAGCTGTCTTTATAATCAGGCAGTAGTACACCAACAGAGTCAGGGTTACTTATTCCCCTCTGTTTGGGGTAACAAAACCAGACAGCTCCGTCGCAGTCTCAATCAGCAAGTCACTTACTGCAGTTTGAAAATGGATTTTCTGCGGTTAGTATTTGCATATTGGAGCCACAAAATTGCATAATTTCACTTGATCTTCACAATGCGTATTTACCCATTCCGGTTTGGTCATCACAGGTTCTAGCGTTTGCAAAACGCCACAACCATTAACCATTTCAGGTCTACCATTTGGCTTCTTGTCAACGTCTCGGGTATTTACCAAAGTGATGTTGGTGATGATGGCTCATCTCAGAGACCTGCCAGTGACAATCGTTCCATACTTAGACGATCTGCTCATAAGAACTCTGTCTCAACAAAGTTCCTTTAACTTGCGCTACTAATGTATACTGCGGTGGCAGATCAAGTTCAAAAACAATCGCATCTAATTCCGTCTAAACGACGTCAATTCCTAGGTAAGATTATAAATACGGTAAATCGAAGACATTTACCTACTACACCAGCAAGAACGCACACTAGCGGTACATTGGTGTATTCGCCTGTTAAGAATAATGATGTGTTTCAAAGCGATTTAGTTCGCCGGCCTTCACTCGCGTTTCCCACAGAGGGGCGAGGGTGTATATACTCTGGACGAGAGTCTCAGAGGTTCAGGAGTTGTAGTTAAAAAAGATCAGCGACAGAGGTTCTGAAACGGATCACGACAGATTGCTGTCGATAAATGTCCTGGAACTCCGTGCATTTTACAATGCACTACATGCTTCGCTTTCAGTCTGACCAACAGTCAGACAACGCAACGGGAGTTGCATACACAACAACCAGGGATAACCAAGAAGCCGCATGGCAATGCGGCAGGTAACTCGAATCCTCAATTGCCCAGAACACCATTATGTGATAATGTCAACGGGGTTCATTCCGTGAGTGGACATCTGTTAGACAGATCTCACCCGTCAGGATTTAGATCCTGAAAACTGGACATTAAATCCAGAGCTGTTTCATATGTGAGTCCACAGAAGGGGGTTACCCTCAGGTATACATGATGGCATCTCGCCACAATTACAAAAGCTCAGTATGTGTACAAAACAACAGATCACAAGGGCAGTGGCGGTGGAGTCTCTCACATTCGTGTGGTCATTCAGCATCGTGTATCTGGCTCCACCATTTTCCGCTGCTCTCTCCATTCCCAAAACGGATCATAAGACCGTTCGTCACAGTCATACTAGTGATATCTCATGGGTTTCGGAGAGCTTGCTTCTCGAATCTCCAAGGAATACTTGCACACGATCTTGGCCCGCTCATAATACGTCCAGCCTGTTACAACAGGGAACGTTCTACCTATTACCTATGTACCGCGGTTGACGGGGTGAGGGTTCAGACCGCCCTCTTAAGAAAAGAAATAGGGCATTACAGTATTATACCAACCATGTTACGAGCTAGTAAGCCGCTTAAGGCAGCTCATTATTACAAAATTTGGTGTGCTTACATAGGTGGTAAAGCTCGGAAGTTTCCGACATCATCCTTCAAGTTACCCGTATTCTGTTAAACGGGGTGGGATGGAAAACTGCGTTTATCTGCACTGAGGGTGCAGGTATCTGTGTGGTCAACTTATTTTCAAAGACGTTTGACTCTTGCGTCTGTACACACCTTTCTACAAGGTGTCATCAAAGTGCAGCCTCCATTTATCCCACCTACAGCGCCAGGTGACTTGAGGTTGGGTTCAGATTTCTTACAGTTTTCATATTTTGAACCCTTACAATAAATGGGGATTAAGTTTCTCACTTGGGAAAACATTTTTCTTCTAGCCTTAGCTTCGGCAAGGGTTTTGTTTTCATATTTGGGTGCCTTGTATTCCAAGTCACCGTATTTGAGTTTTCTCATGACAAAGCAAATCTTCGGACGAATTCCGCTTTCTTATTCTTCACATCAATAAACCAATAGTGGTTCCTGTGTTGACAGCACATTCTAGAATTCTGAATGTGGTACACGCATCACGCGTTTATATATGTCCCGAACGTCTACAGTACGTGATACGGATACGTTGTTTGTTCTCTATAATGCTGCCAACTGGGGTTAGCCAGTTTCTCAGCAGACATTATCCAGTTGGATAATAATGACTACAAGTCAGGCTTACTTTAAGGCTAAGTTACAATCGCCTACGTTAGTAATAGCTCATCCCACAGGTTCTGTGGGAATGTCAGACCCAGCGGGTCGTGGAGCGTCTACGACGCGGCTACATAGCCTTCAGTGCACCACGTTTGTGCACGTTTACATATGAATGGTTGCGGCATCAGCATCTAGCTTTGGCTGCCTACTGTTACAAGTGTCAAACAGCTCTCCCGCCCACGAGGGAAGCTTTGGTACGTCCCAAGAGTACTCCAGTGACCCCTAGTGGATGAAAAAGAAAATAGGATTTTGGTACTTACCAGGTAAATCCTTTTCTTTGAATCCATAGGGGGCACTGGACGCCCACCCAGAGCAGTTTTACCTGGGTTGTTTTAAGCTCAGAGGAGCTTAGAGTAACACGTTTTACCTGGTTTGTATTAAGCTCAAAGGAGCTTATGGTAACACATTTTCACCGATTGGTTCAAACTATAAGGTCTATCGGTTATGCTGTCAACTGTTTAGTTGACACTAACGTTATGGGTCAACTTTGTTGTTGTCCGTTATGTTATAGGAATTCTCCATTGTCAACCTCTCTATAGTAGTTCGCTCAGTAAAAACACTGGGTTCGTACACTGAGGTACTCTAGGGATATGGAGGGGTGGAGAGTTCTAAATTTAAATATTCAGTGCCTTTGTTCTGCTACGCTGCCCATATCCCAAGAGTACTCCAGTGCCCCCTATGGATTCAAAGAAAAGGATTTACCTGGTAAGTACCAAAATCCTATTTTCAGCGTTTTGGTTCTGGGTTGCAAGCATGCCTTCATTTTACTGACCTTTGTCTTGATAATTATACATTTATGAAGCCTGCTTTTTTCTTGTTTTTGCACCAACTACTGTTATACTAACTATACCTTTTATTTCGTATCTATTATGCAGATCGGGATGACCGTTCATTCGGCAGAGATCGAGACCGCAATAGAGACTCTGACAAAACAGATTCTTCTGATTGGAGGGCACGTCCCAGCACGGACACTGGTGATGATTATCCTCCTCGCCGCGGAGATGATAGCTTTGGAGACAGTAAGTTGTCAGCATACACAGTTCTAGGACCTTAATTGCTACTGGCAAATACAAACAACTAGTTCCTCTTATAGGAGGGTATCGTAGTGACCGATATGAATCGGATCGGTATCGGGATGGCCCTCCCCGTAGGGATGGTGACCGCTATGATCGTGACAGAGGAAGAGATCGTTATGATGACCGTGATCGCAAAGATTTTGATAGAGGCAAGTCTCATACACACAACTTTTATTTCTCTCTTCATCCAGAGTGCCAGAGATAGTAAGGGGTAAATTTACTATAATTCTATAGTACTGTAATTCGTGATCATACATGTTTGCATTCATTGCTGTAAAAACCAACTCTGTAATTTATTAAAACATGGCAGTGTTTGCTCAAATAGACATAAAAAACACAGTAGATACAAATAGGCCATCAACCAAACTCGGAAAGACTCTCCTTAGGCACCACTACAACACGAAAATTTACCAATATTCGTTTCTGCAAACATAACCGTGAAGTGGTTCAAAATGCACTTTTCAATTAGAAGTCCTTTTGAGCAGCGTGTTTAGAGAAGCCTGCACGGACCAGTGAGATCCGTGCAGTGCTTTTCTGTGGGAAAAAAACTAAAAAAATCAAAACTTCGTGGTGTCCCCCCTCTACTAAGCACAACCATCCCCGTGGGTCTTTGAGCCGCTCCTGGTTCTAAAACTGCCTGGGGAAAATTGCAAGGGAACCCCTATCCCCCGCCTTCCTCGTATTTAAAGAATCCGCACTGGTCCTGGTTCCAAAAATACGGTGGGGGTGTGTGAAACGTAGGGGTCTGCTGTATTTTTAAAACAGGCGCCAGGCTCCACTAGCACAGCCGGGGGACACATTTTATGCTGGTCTCTGCTGCCGTAGCCAAAGGTTTCAATGGAAAAAACCCAGTTGAAGTCTGTGGTGGGAACTGGTGTTCTGTTGCAGACTACCAGGTTAAATAAGGTCAATCTTGTGGGCCTCAATTAATCTTGTGGTCTGCCACAGGCCTCCGGTTTCCACCATACACTTCAATGGGGATTTTTCCCCATTCAAGCGTATGGGCTCCGTTTGTGTAACGGCTCAGGAGCGCTTAGGCCAGAGGTTCTCAAACTCGGTCCTCGGGGGCCCACACAGTGCATGTTTTGCAGGTAACCCAGCAGGTGCACAGGTGTATTAATTACTCACTGACACATTTTAAAAGATCCACAGGTGGAGCTAATTATTTCACTTGCGATTCTGTGAGGAGACCTGCAAAACATACACTGTGTGGGCCCCCGAGGACCGAGTTTGAGAACCTCTGGCTTAGGCCATCAGGAGAGTGCTACTACGTGGATTCATACATTGATGACTGAAAGATCTATGGATACTCTCTGTAGCCATTGTCACAAGGATATATTGTCTTTGGCAGTTTCTCAGTTTGGTTGACCTGTTCTTTTCGCATACATGTGCGTAAATGTTTACTTATGCAGTTTTAATTTGTCAATGTGGCCCTCTCGCTATTGTATTTACTTAAGTACATCCCATTGGAAGGGCTCTTTTGGGTCACTGAAGTAGACAGCTGGAGAAGTCCCCCTCAAAGAGACAGCAAGTGGAATAGCTTCCCAACTTAGAAGCGACTTAACCTGTTGTAGTGCTGCCATGGAGTACTTAGAGAATTATGGTTACCAGATTATTCCTTTTTCTCTTTCATCCACTAGGGGACACTGGACCATCATATACATTAGGGGTGTGAAGTCTTGCAACCGGAGGTGTGGCACAATCTAAATTAAAATATTGTCTGCACAGCCGTCTCCTCCCCCCTCACGCCCCCCCATCCCTCAGTTTGAAAAATTGTGCTTGGAGGAAGCACATAGGAGCTTTTGCTCCACAAAATATTTATTTATTTATTTTATTTATTTTTTCTTTCTCTGACGTCCTAGTGGATGCTGGGAACTCCGTAAGGACCATGGGGAATAGCGGCTCCGCAGGAGACTGGGCACAAAAGTAAAAGCTTTAGGACTACCTGGTGTGCACTGGCTCCTCCCCCTATGACCCTCCTCCAAGCCTCAGTTAGATTTTTGTGCCCGAACGAGAAGGGTGCATACTAGGTGGCTCTCCTGAGCTGCTTAGAGTAAAAGTTTAAATTAGGTTTTTTATTTTCAGTGAGTCCTGCTGGCAACAGGCTCACTGCACCGAGGGACTAAGGGGAGAAGAAGCGAACTCACCTGCGTGCAGAGTGGATTGGGCTTCTTAGGCTACTGGACATTAGCTCCAGAGGGATGATCACAGGCCCAGCCATGGATGGGTCCCAGAGCCGCGCCGCCGGCCCCCTTACAGAGCCAGAAGACAGAAGAGGTCCGGAAAATCGGCGGCAGAAGACGTCCTGTCTTCAATAAGGTAGCGCACAGCACCGCAGCTGTGCGCCATTGCTCTCAGCACACTTCACACTCCGGTCACTGAGGGTGCAGGGCGCTGGGGGGGGGCGCCCTGAGACGCAATAAAAACACCTTAGATGGCTAAAAATACATCACATATAGCTCCTGAGCTATATGGATGCATTTAACCCCTGCCAGTTTTTCCTTAAAAAAAGCGGGAGAAAGGCCGCCGAGAAGGGGGCGGAGCCTATCTCCTCAGCACACAAGCGCCATTTTCCCTCACAGCTCCGTTGGAGGGAAGCTCCCTGGCTCTCCCCTGCAGTCCTGCACTACAGAAACAGGGTAAAACAAGAGAGGGGGGGCACTAATTTGGCAGATTAATAAATACAGCAGCTATATAAGGGAAAAACACTTATATAAGGTTATCCCTGTGTGTGTATATATATATATATATATATATATATATATATATATATATATATATATATATATATATATATATATATATATATATATATAGCGCTCTGGTGTGTGCTGGCAAACTCTCCCTCTGTCTCCCCAAAGGGCTAGTGGGGTCCTGTCCTCTATCAGAGCATTCCCTGTGTGTGTGCTGTGTGTCGGTACGTTGTGTCGACATGTATGAGGAGGAAAATGGTATGGAGGCGGAGCAATTGCCTGTAATAGTGATGTCACCCCCTAGGGAGTCGACACCTGACTGGATGGTCTTATGGAAGGAATTACGTGATAGCGTCAGCACTTTACAAAAGACTGTTGACGACATGAGACAGCCGGAAAAACAGTTAATACCTGTCCAGGCGTCTCAAACACAGTCAGGGGCTCTAAAGCGCCCGTTACCTCAGATGGTCGACACAGACCCAGACACGGACACTGACTCCAGTGTCGACGGTGAGGAAACAAAGGTATTTTCCAGGAGGGCCACACGTTACATGATCACGGCAATGAAGGAGGTTTTGAACATTTCTGATACTACAAGTACCACAAAAAAGGGTATTATGTGGGGTGTGAAAACTACCCGTAGTTTTTCCTGAATCAGATGAATTAAATGAGGTGTGTGATGAAGCGTGGGTTTCCCCCGATAAAAAACTGCTAATTTCTAAAAAATTATTGGCATTATACCCTTTCCCGCCAGAGGTCAGGGCGCGTTGGGAAACACCCCCTAGGGTAGATAAGGCGCTCACACGCTTATCAAAACAAGTGGCGTTACCGTCTCCTGATACGGCCGCCCTCAAAGAGCCAGCTGATAGGAAGCTGGAAAATATCCTAAAAAGTATATACACACATACTGGTGTTATACTGCGACCAGCAATCGCCTCAGCCTGGATGTGCAGTGCAGGGCTGGCTTGGTCGGATTCCCTGACTGAAAATATTGATACCCTGGACAGGGACAGTATATTATTGACTATAGAGCATTTAAAGGATGCATTTCTATATATGCGAGATGCACAGAGGGATATTTGCACTCTGGCATCAAGAGTAAGTGCGCTGTCCATTTCTGCCAGAAGAGGGTTATGGACGCGACAGTGGTCAGGTGATGCGGATTCCAAACGGCATATGGAAGTATTGCCGTATAAAGGGGAGGAGTTATTTGGGGTCGGTCTATCGGACCTGGTGGCCACGGCAACGGCTGGGAAATCCACCTTTTTACCCCAGGTCACCTCTCGGCAGAAAAAGACACCGTCTTTTCAGGCTCAGTCCTTTCGTCCCCATAAGGGCAAGCGGGCAAAAGGCCACTCATATCTGCACCGGGGCAGAGGAAGGGGAAAAAGACTGCAGCAGGCAGCCTCTTCCCAGGAACAGAAGCCCTCCCCCGCTTCTGCCAAGTCCTCAGCATGACGCTGGGGCCTTACAAGCGGACTCAGGTACGGTGGGGGGTCGTCTCAAGAATTTCAGCGCGCAGTGGGCTCACTCGCAAGTGGACCCCTGGATCCTGCAGGTAGTATCTCAGGGGTACAAATTGGAATTTGAGACGTCTCCCCCTCGCCGGTTCCTGAAGTCTGCTTTGCCAACGTCTCCCTCCAACAGGGAGGCGGTATTGGAAGCCATTCACAAGCTGTATTCCCAGCAGGTGATAATCAAGGTACCCCTCCTACAACAGGGAAAGGGGTATTATTCCACGCTGTTTGTGGTACCGAAGCCGGACGGCTCGGTGAGACCTATTTTAAATCTGAAATCATTGAACACTTACATACAAAGGTTCAAATTCAAGATGGAGTCACTCAGAGCAGTGATAGCGAACCTGGAAGAAGGGGACTATATGGTGTCTCTGGACATCAAGGATGCTTACCTCCATGTCCCAATTTGCCCTTCTCACCAAGGGTACCTCAGGTTTGTGGTACAGAACTGTCACTATCAGTTTCAGACGCTGCCGTTTGGATTGTCCACGGCACCCCGGGTCTTTACCAAGGTAATGGCCGAAATGATGATTCTTCTTCGAAGAAAAGGCGTCTTAATTATCCCTTACTTGGACGATCTCCTGATAAGGGCAAGGTCCAGGGAACAGTTAGAGGTCGGAGTAGCACTATCTCAAGTAGTACTACGACAGCACGGGTGGATTCTAAATATTCCAAAATCGCAGCTGATTCCGACGACACGTCTGCTGTTCCTAGGGATGATTCTGGACACAGTACAGAAAAAGGTGTTTCTCCCGGAGGAGAAAGCCAGGGAGTTATCCGAGCTAGTCAGGAACTTCCTAAAACCAGGCCAAGTGTCAGTGCATCAATGCACAAGGGTCCTGGGAAAAATGGTGGCTTCTTACGAAGCGATTCCATTCGGCAGATTCCACGCAAGAACTTTTCAGTGGGATCTGCTGGAAAAATGGTCCGGATCGCATCTTCAGATGCATCAGCGGATAACCCTGTCTCCAAGGACAAGGGTGTCTCTCCTGTGGTGGTTGCAGAGTGCTCATCTTCTAGAGGGCCGCAGATTCGGCATTCAGGACTGGGTCCTGGTGACCACGGATGCCAGCCTGAGAGGCTGGGGAGCAGTCACACAGGGAAGAAATTTCCAGGGCTTGTGGTCAAGCATGGAAACGTCATTTCACATAAATATCCTGGAACTAAGGGCCATTTACAATGCCCTAAGTCAAGCAAGGCCTCTGCTTCAGGGTCAGCCGGTGTTGATCCAGTCGGACAACATCACGGCTGTCGCCCACGTAAACAGACAGGGCGGCACAAGAAGCAGGAGGGCAATGGCAGAAGTTGCAAGGATTCTTCGCTGGGCGGAAAATCATGTGATAGCACTGTCAGCAGTGTTCATTCCGGGAGTGGACAACTGGGAAGCAGACTTCCTCAGCAGACACGACCTCCACCCGGGTGAGTGGGGACTTCACCCAGAAGTCTTCCACATGATTGTGAACCGTTGGGAAAAACCAAAGGTGGACATGATGGCGTCCCGCCTCAACAAAAAACTAGACAGATATTGCGCCAGGTCAAGGGACCCTCAGGCAATAGCTGTGGACGCTCTGGTAACACCGTGGGTGTACCAGTCAGTGTATGTGTTCCCTCCTCTGCCTCTCATACCCAAGGTACTGAGAATCATAAGAAGGAGAGGAGTAAGGACTATACTCGTGGCTCCGGATTGGCCAAGAAGGACTTGGTACCCGGAACTTCAAGAGATGCTCACGGAGGACCCGTGGCCTCTACCTCTAAGAAAGGACCTGCTCCAGCAGGGACCCTGTCTGTTCCAAGACTTGCTGCGTTTGACGGCATGGCGGTTGAACGCCGGATCCTGAAGGAAAAAGGCATTCCGGATGAAGTCATCCCTACCCTGATCAAAGCCATGAAGGATGTAACCGTGCAACATTATCACCGTATTTGGCGTAAATATGTTGCGTGGTGTGAGGCCAGGAAGGCCCCTACAGAGGAATTTCAACTGGGTCGTTTCCTGCATTTCCTGCAAACAGGACTGTCTATGGGCCTAAAATTAGGGTCCATTAAGGTTCAAATTTCGGCCCTGTCGATTTTCTTCCAGAAAGAACTGGCTTCAGTTCCTGAAGTTCAGATGTTTGTCAAGGGGGTACTGCATATACAGCCTCCTTTTGTGCCTCCAGTGGCACCTTGGGATCTCAATGTAGTTTTGGGGTTCCTAAAATCACATTGGTTTGAACCACTCACCACTGTGGACTTAAAATATCTCACATGGAAAGTGGTAATGATGTCAGCCAGGCGTGTCTCAGAATTGGCGGCTTTATCCTATAAAAGCCCTTACCTAATTTTTCATACAGACAGGGCAGAATTGAGGACTCGTCCTCAATTTCTCCCTAAGGTGGTTTCAGCGTTTCACTTGAACCAGCCTATTGTGGTACCTGCGGCTACTAGGGACTTGGAGGATTCCAAGTTACTGGACGTAGTCGGGGCCATGAAAATATATGTTTCCAGGACGGCTGGAGTCAGAAAATCTGACTCGCTGTTTATCCTGTATGCACCCAACAAGCTGGGTGCTCCTGCTTCTAAGCAGACTATTGCTCGTTGGATTTGTAGTACAATTCAGCTTGCACATTCTGTGGCAGGCCTGCCACAGCCAAAATCTGTAAAAGCCCATTCCACAAGGAAAGTGGGCTCATCTTGGGCGGCTGCCCGAGGGGTCTCGGCTTTACAACTTTGCCGAGCAGCTACTTGGTCAGGGGCAAACACGTTTGCTAAATTCTACAAATTTGATACCCTGGCTGAGGAGGACCTGGAGTTCTCTCATTCGGTGCTGCAGAGTCATCCGCACTCTCCCGCCCGTTTGGGAGCTTTGGTATAATCCCCATGGTCCTTACGGAGTTCCCAGCATCCACTAGGACGTCAGAGAAAATAAGAATTTACTTACCGATAATTCTATTTCTAATAGTCCGTAGTGGATGCTGGGCGCCCATCCCAAGTGCGGATTGTCTGCAATACTTGTACATAGTTATTGTTACAAAAATCGGGTTATTATTGTTGTGAGCCATCTTTTCAGAGGCTCCTCTGTTATCATGCTGTTAACTGGGTTCAGATCACAGGTTGTACGGTGTGATTGGTGTGGCTGGTATGAGTCTTACCCGGGATTCAAAATCCTTCCTTATTGTGTACGCTCGTCCGGGCACAGTATCCTAACTGAGGCTTGGAGGGTCATAGGGGGAGGAGCCAGTGCACACCAGGTAGTCCTAAAGCTTTTACTTTTGTGCCCAGTCTCCTGCGGAGCCGCTATTCCCCATGGTCCTTACGGAGTTCCCAGCATCCACTACGGACTATGAGAAATAGAATTATCGGTAAGTAAATTCTTATTTCTCCTTCATCCACTAGGGGCCACTGGAGTGTAGTTACAATGGGGAGATAGTAGGTGGTATTGGTAGCTGGCACTTTAAAAATTCTCACACTGTGGCTAGCTCCTCCCCTACTATCTCCCCTCCAAGCCAGTCTTAGTTAAGTGCCCGAGGTAGCTGGTTCACTTGGGTTTAGCTGAAGAATTTTCTTCTTTTTTCTTTATTATTTTATTTTTCTTACACACACACTCACAGACTGGCAGCTCTGCCACTGCCAGTCTGCACCGTGGGAGCTGCCGGCGGGGTCCCATCGCAGCTGCGTGCGGCTAGGGATGGGCCCCGGCTGAGGGAGACACTGAGCTCTCCTGAGTTGGCGGACACCGCTGCGTGCGGCGCGTGTCGCGGCCACTCCATCCAGCAGAAGATTCCGGCAGCATGGCAGCGGTGAGTATCAAAAAATGGTCGGACACCGCTGCGTGCGGCTTGTGTCGGGACCACCCCACCACAGAAGATTCCGGCTGGACGCCGCTGCGTGCGGCGTGTGTCGGGGCCGATCCACCAAGAACACAGTGGTGAGTGAAGTATACTTTATTTGTGGTGGCTATGTATGTTTTTAGAGCAATGCACTGTTTATTGTTGTACAACCCACTCCAGAAGGGCTCTCTGGGGCTGTAATGTACTTTATTGTATCCTTACCTGTCCTCCTCATGGAGAAACAGACAGGATGATTGGGGGAGGCTGAGTATGTGTTTATACAACCCTGACTGAAAAACGGGTGTGTGTCATTCTGATAACCCTCTGCTCCCCCAGCTCCCCGCACCCCCCGCACAGATCCCCACTCAGCGCGACTCACAGAGCCGGCACAGGGATCCCGCTCGAGCGCAAAGCAATGTTTAAATTTGGCGCCTTGTACGGAGGGGGCGGAGCTAAGTCCCGCTCTGTAGAGCGAGCTCAGCGCTCCCTGCTCCCAGGCGGCGACTCGCGCTCTGTTCAGCGCAACACTCCCCGGCGGCGGCTAGCAGATACAGGGCTCTACTAGCGCTGTATAGCGGGCTCAGCGCTCAGCGCTCCCCGGCGGTGACTCGCAGGCCCAGCGGAGGGTACAGCTCGCTTCCCGCTTAGTTTTGCAATAAGGCGCCATAGCCGGGGGGCGGAGCTAACTCCCGCTCTGTACAGCGGGCTCAGCATTCTCCGCTCCCCGGCCACTGTTATAGTGTAATAGGCATTTATGTGAGTTTAATGCACATGGTGCTGAGGAGAATGTGATATAGTCAGAGTGGCTCAGCACTAATCCAGTTATCCACTATATAGATTTTATCGCATAGCCCAGAGGAGTTTCACTCTGGCGGCCATTTCCTCCATGCACAGACCTGGCTTCATATTTGCAGTGTCTCCTATAGCCCAGTGGGCTAATCTTGCATACTCAGAGACAAATACAAATAAAGTCCCAGGTATATTAACAGTTAACCTGCTTTACTCAGCGGGCTCCCAGGTCTCCCCGTCGCTAGGCAACAGCTCTGGGATTTGTAACTTTTCGATACTTCAGGCTGCTGAAATATAGATACATTCCTCCTGCAGTAGAGTCCTATACCCAGCATTTTCCTACTTGCAAATCAGGGAACCTGCTCTATTACAGTAGCTGGGACTCAGCTCAATAATAATTAAAAGGATCTACTGTGCAGTATTTATTTACCTACGGTGTGTGTGTATATATACATATATAGTTATGTTTGTGCATGTATATATATAGATATATATATTTAAGTGCGTGTAGGTATGTATATAGATAAATCCATAAAATACCAGATATAGGGGATAAAAGCCTATGGCCACACCACCCTGAACACGCCCGATCTCGTCTGATCTTGGAAACTAAGCAGGGTCAGGCCCGGTTAGTACTTGGATGGGAGACCGCCTGGGAATACCAGGTGCTGTAGGCTACTTCCGCAATGTTTTCTAATAACAACATCTTGCACATAACATTTTCCCCCATCTTTCTCACAGGCTGGTCACCATTTTGAAAAGCCAGCGGAACCTCAGAGAAACATCTGGTGCACCTTAATTAGCGGTACACTAAATACAGGGCGGGGTGTTGCCTTCCCTTTATTATTCCTTGTTGTCACTAGTTACTAATGCTATTTGTAATTGTGGAATGCGTGTAAGGCATAAGACAAATAGCGCTGCGGCTCAGTACGCTAGTAGCGGGTATCTGAACAGGGGTTTGAATCCAAACAAAACTTTAAGGAGAACTCCTATAGCCTAGGGCTAAGACTCCTGTCCCACAGCGCAGCGTTGCTGGTTCAGGTCTCCGCTGCTCCAGAAAGTTTATTTTAATCGTATCGGTCACTACACATTATAGTGCACACCTTACGTAGGGCTCTGTTTATTTAACCCACCTTTTCTCCTTTCGTTTGTCTCTCCTGGGATAGTCGAAGAATTCCCTCTTAGGTGTGAAGTATGCGGCGGAGCCATCTGCTTCGCCCTCCACGCACCTGCACACCCCTGTTTGATCAATGATGCAGGTAATGTCACTATTAACCAGACAATAACTCATCAGGTAAGCCCTTGGACTTTGGTTTCCAAGGTCACAGGATCAAATCACAGCGGGACCAAACACACCTTTCCAAAAAGAAACTTTGCTAACATTCCATGCATTACTGATGTCTGTTTTCTGTGGATCTGAACCAGTGTCTCAGAATATACAGGTACATAATACAGCAGTTCATCTGATACTGCAGGTAAAGGAGGAGGACACGTCAAGTCCATCAGGGTTCCACGCCATTGACGAAAATGACAGCGACTGGTTCAGTTTCGGATGAGCTGGGCAGGCTCCGGTAGGCGGCCGACAGACACCCGAATACACAATATCAGGTATCAAACAAGGTTTGTTTTCCTATCTTTTCCCCGCAGATGGCAGGAGATGGTATCAGAACCTCTCTAGGGTATACACCTCGGTGTATCGCCGGTCCATCAAGCCGCCGTTTTCCTGAGGCAACCTTGCTCAGGGATCCATCGACATATGCGGCAGCATGGTTCTACCGTATCCGGAGCAGGTAGGTTGGGGAACAATTGTCCTCTAGGTTACAGGATGCTTCGCATCAGGATCAATTGATACTTTGATACAGGTCAGAATCACGATTCTGCTTTATGTTCCTTGGAGGTCTCCATGTCTACAGACTCGGACCCTGCATCTTCGCTTGGGCTGTCTTAACCCGACGACCTCTGGGGCTGCGACAGTGACAAGTAAACATGAAATCCTACGGGGCAGATGGTTCTGGGGAAGGAACTTTCTGCAGGATTTCTTGAACCAATGGAGGTAGGTCCACTTTGATTTCTCCTACTACTGCCCCAGCTCCAAGACAGACCTTTACTGGTCTTCCCTTTAGATTTTTTCGTGCCCTTTCAGGTTTTTGACTCCACACGGGTGATATCTTCGTCGCCAGGGGTTCTCAGGGTAAAAAGGCTGAAGCAGAGGTTCAACATCCTCAGTCCAGTCTGATTTTATGTCATCCTATACACCCATTACACCTGCAGGGTCCCAGGGTAGGCGCAGGTCGATGGGAGAAGGCTTGGGCGGTTACAACCGTCTCAGGAGTCCCTCGGCATAGGTCGGCTGATTTACGATGACAAGAGAGTCATACTGCAGGCTGCGCTCCATAGGTTTCTAACCGCAAAGGGTGTTGATCCCTGTTTTTCACATATCATTTGAATTAGGACAGTTCTCAGGCCTTTGTTTTCTTTTCACGTTCCGAAGCCAAGTGGCTCGGACAGGCCTATTCTGGCCTTACAATCCTTTTAGTCTGTGATTGCTAGTTTAAACAAGAAAGGGAGTTTTACGTGTCCCTTGTCTTCAGAGATGCCTGTTTACTGATTTCCGTTGGACAGGCTTTTCTCAGATTCCCCCTTAACAGGATTCTCATTTTCACTGTAAGTCCTTTACTCTTCTCTCTTCCGCTCCCACAGAGTTTAGAAAGATAACAGAATAACTCTTTTTCAGGGGCAGTGGGTGACGTTGGTTCCCTAATGGGACAATTTACTGCTACTATCCCACTCTGTACATTAGGTGGCTTCTGAATATCCGGAGGATCCACGAGCTTCTGATTCGACACAGATCCAATTTATGCTCCGCATAGACGTTTCTCAACACGGTCCGTCAGAGGTTTTTTCATTCCTCGGCACCAGAGACTCTATTTCTTCAGTCAAGTTGCGACGTAATGAGGGGTCGCCTCCATTCCTCTCGGAACGGGGGACAACAATCTTGTTTCCAGATCAAGCCACCAGGTCAGACTCCTGGGTGAGGGAACATGCCCCGGAGTTTTGTCAGCTGGTCCGCTGTGGGCGGAGATTTCGGATCGACCTCAGGGCGTTCTGACTGACTCGTTAACCCTTTATTACTCTCGGACGGCAGTAGCCGTGGAGGCCCTCAGGGCTCCGGGGAGTTTTCTGGTTATTCTATCCTGCCTCCTTTTTCTATTTCTACTTCATGTTCAGTAACACAGGAGGGGATTATGCGTGCTAGTCCTCTCGGTGGCGCTGGTTGGGCCACGCATGACTTGAAGATACAGATACGCCTGTTGTCAGTAGAGGAGCCTTGGCTCCTACCTCGACTGGACTGTCTACTTCAACAGGCTCCTTTTTTCTCCTTGTTCAATTTTACACTGGTTTCGGTTACCCGTGTGACTGTTCACGAGACCTCAGAAGGGAGGAGTTCCCTAGTTCGGTTAGGCCTACTGGGCTCCGATTTCAGAAGTCTATTACCTCTTCTCGCTTTTGCCACTTTGGGAAAACTTTATGGAACATAATGAAGATAAAAGGGGTTTTTTCCCCCTTCTTCCAGTTACCATTCATCTTTGGTTTCTCTGGGAGGTTTTTTGCTCCGCTGCGCTTCAAACCACACTGACCGGAATTTTAGGTCTCTGCCTTTTTCGCTTTTCTTCCAAATGAGATTAGCCTAGCGGCCGTAAGTTCGGCCTCTTGTTCAGGGAGTACTCTATTGGCAACTCCCCGGGCTCGGCTTCGGCCTCAGCGGTCGTTTCTTCCAGAGGGGAGGTCCATTTTTCATATAAATCTGACACTAGTGGTTTTCAATCCTCTCTGAATGTTGTCAGGGCTCGTCAACTCTCTCTACAGAGGTCTCAGGCTATTCGATGAAGTGTTTTTTCTTCTTTGCTCTGGATGATGCTCCCGTACTAAATAGCCGGGGCCCCAGCATATGCTGGACAGTTGGATACATCTGATCATCAGACAGTCTTCTTGGCGGTTACTAGGGAACCTCCGTTTTCCATTTCAGCGCGCTTTACGCGCATTGTAAGACTTTCGTGGGCAGCCGCCCGCGGGGTCTCCATGAATATTTTGTCGGGCGGCTACTTGGTCAAACCGACATTCGTTTTGTCAAATTCTACAAGTTTGACACTTTTACGGCCTCTGCATCACTGTTTGGCCGAGCAGTTTTTACAGGACTCTCAGCGCTTTCCCACCCGTTTTTTGGGAGCTCTGGGACGTCCCCATTGTAACTACACTCCAGTGGCCCCTAGTGGATGAAGGAGAAATCAGGATTTTGGTACTTACCGATAAATCCCTTTCTCCGATTCCACAGGGGCCACTGGACGCCCGCCCAGCGCTGTTTCTCCTGATTTTTGTTTGATTAACGATTGCAGATCACCATATGACTGCTTGTTGGGTTCAGGCTAGCCTGGTTTTTTGTCAGGTTCTGTTCCAGGTTTAGTTTGTGTTCGCCTGGTTTACAGGGCGTCGTTAACCTCCTCTACCTTACGGTTTGTTTATTACAGCTCTCCTCGGGCACAGTTTAACGTAGACTGGCTTGGAGGGGAGATAGTAGGGGAGGAGCTAGCCACAGTGTGAGAATTTTTAAAGTGCCAGCTACCAATACCACCTACTATCTCCCCATTGTAACTACACTCCAGTGGCCCCTGTGGAATCGGAGAAAGGGATTTATCGGTAAGTACCAAAATCCTGATTTTTCCTTCTCTAGCATGAGAAATAGCCCGATCCCTCCTAACAAAAGGAGGGTGCAGGCAGAACCTTCTTTGAGAGACCCTATCCCTTCTAACAAAAGGAGGGTGCAGGAATCACTGGAGGGAGACTAAGGTCCCAGCTAAAGGGATCAACTGCTCTCTTCACAGAAAATCCGGAGCACAGAGACAGTGAGTAGCCCCTAGAGGGACATCTACACTTATGTAGTTTGGGGTTAAGGTGGCTGTGGCTCCCTGCAATAGGGTAATAGAAGTACAAGACGCTGTTTCCTCACAAGGAGGCCAGTGATCAAGGAAGCCGACTTACAGGTACAGCATCCCCCGCCCGCCACCCCCCTCCTCATTCCGCAGACATGATCAGCAGCAACGTCAGGGAGAGGACTAACCTTCTCCAAGGGGTCTCCTGCCGCCCGCTATTAGAGCGCAGCCTACCGCGAGGACATGAGCAGGGGAGCCGGGCAGGCCGCCCGCACACATGTAATAACCGGAAAGCCAGCCTGGCTTACCTATGCCGTCCTCTCTCTCGCTCTCTGGCACACCGCCGTATCAGTGGGGATGGGTGCATTAAGGAGAAGCACAGGTCCCGGAGTTGCCGCTGTTGGTAGCGCTGCTCTGCGATCCCAACGGCCGCTCTAGGGAGCGCGGGCACAGCATTTCCGCCGCCCGCTAGTAGAAGCACAACCGCCCGCTAGTAGAATAGCCGCCCGATAGGGATCCTATAACAGCCGCTCTAGTGTGCACTCCCCGCCGCCCGCTTAGGGAGCGCAGCTGCCCGCAAAAGGACCCCTTCCGCCGGCCGCTCTGGGAGCGGAGGGTTAAGGGGAGCTGGCGGGGTATTTAACAGAGCGCGGGGCGGTCGGCCTGGACATTATGGGGGATATAGGTAGAAGGTAGTGTTTTTAATGATGTGAGCACATATTTTTAATGGCAGCCATCTTTAATATATTCAGAGGCGCCAAAATTGCTTCTCAGAAACAATAGCGCCCCCTTTAGTGGAGCCATTTTTCTCAGCCAGTCAGAACTGAGGGAGGGGTTTTTCTACCTAGTAGTTACAGGTTAAGGAATATAGTTTACTACTCCCTCTGCTGGTAGTTTGTTTGTTAGGTCTCTGCTGCAAAGGATTTTCTAGGAGTTTTTAATCAAGCATGTTTATGCATTTTATTTTCAATGGACTTATACTTCAAAGATCCTGTGAAAATAAAGGGAACGTTCTGGATATCAACCCGACCTCAGTGCTTGAATCACAGTTACATGTGCGGGGTTGCAATGAGGCTGTTTAGAATAATTATTATTTCTCTATCGTCCTAGTGGATGCTGGGGTTCCTGAAAGGACCATGGGGAATAGCGGCTCCGCAGGAGACAGGGCACAAAAAGTAAAGCTTTTCCAGATCAGGTGGTGTGCACTGGCTCCTCCCCCTATGACCCTCCTCCAGACTCCAGTTAGATTTTTGTGCCCGGCCGAGAAGGGTGCAATCTAGGTGGCTCTCCTAAAGAGCTGCTTAGAGAAAGTTTAGCTTAGGTTTTTTATTTTACAGTGAGTCCTGCTGGCAACAGGATCACTGCAACGAGGGACTGAGGGGAGAAGAAGTGAACTCACCTGCGTGCAGGATGGATTGGCTTCTTGGCTACTGGACATTAGCTCCAGAGGGACGATCACAGGTACAGCCTGGATGGTCACCGGAGCCGCGCCGCCGGCCCCCTTGCAGATGCTGAAGTTAGAAGAGGTCCAGAATCGGCGGCTGAAGACTCTGACAGTCTTCTAAAGGTAGCGCACAGCACTGCAGCTGTGCGCCATTTTCCTCTCAGCACACTTCACACGCTGTCACTGAGGGTGCAGGGCGCTGGGGGGGGGCGCCCTGGGAGGCAAATGTAAACCTATATACTGGCTAAAAATACCTCACATATAGCCCCCAGAGGCTATATGGAGATATTTAACCCCTGCCAAACTTCACTAAAGAGCGGGAGACGAGCCCGCCGTAAAAGGGGCGGGGCCTATCTCCTCAGCACACAGCGCCATTTTTTCTCTCACAGAAAGGCTGGAGAGAAGGCTCCCAGGCTCTCCCCTGCACTGCACTACAGAAACAGGGTTTAAACAGAGAGGGGGGGCACAAATTGGCGATATAATATATATATATATATATATATATATATATATATATATATATATATAAAGATGCTATTAGGGAGAAACACTTATATAAGGTTGTCCCTATGTAATTATAGCGTTTTTTGGTGTGTGCTGGCAAACTCTCCCTCTGTCTCTCCAAAGGGCTAGTGGGGTCCTGTCCTCTGTCAGAGCATTCCAGGTGTGTGTGCTGTGTGTCGGTACGTGTGTGTCGACATGTATGAGGACGATGCTGGAGGAGGCGGAGAAATTGCCTGTAATGGTGATGTCACTCTCTAGGGAGTCGACACCGGAATGGATGGCTTATTTAGGGAATTACGTGAGAATGTCAACACGCTGCAAGGTCGGTTGACGACATGAGACGGCCGACAAACAATTAGTAACGGTCCAGGCGTCTCAGAAACACCGTCAGGGTTTTTTTATAAAAAACGCCCATTTACCTCAGTCGGTCGACACAGACACAGACACGGACACTGAATCCAGTGTCGACGGTGAATAAACAAACGTATTCCTCATTAGGGCCACACGTTAAGGGCAATGAAGGAGCTGTTACATATTTCTGATACTACAAGTACCACAAAAAAGGGTATTATGTGGAAGTGAAAAAACTACCTGTAGTTTTTCCTGAATCAGATAAAATAAAATGAAGTGTGTGATGATGCGTGGGTTTACCCCGATAGCAAATATTGTCGTTATACCTTTTCCCGCCAGAAGTTAGGGCGCGTTGGGAAACACCCATTAGGGTGGATAAGGCGCTCACACGCTTATCAAGTGGCGTTACCGTCTCCAAATACGGCCGCCCTCAAGGAGCCAGCTGATAGGCAGCTGGAAAAATATCCTAAAAAGTATATACACACAGACGGTGGTTATACTGCGACCAGCGATCGCCATCAGCCTGGAGATGCAGTGCTGGGTTGGCTTGGTCGAATTCCCTGACTAAAAATATTTTATTGATATAGAGCATTTAATAGGATGCATTCTATATATATGTATGCGAGATGCACAGAGGGATATTTGCACTCTGGCATCAAGATAAGTGCGTTGTCCATATCTCCCAGAAGATGTCATGGACACGACAGTGGTCAGGTGATACAGATCCCATACGGCACATGGAAGTATTGCCGTATAAAGGGAAGGAGTTATTTGGGGTCGGTCCGTCGGACCTGGGGGCCACGGCCACAGCTGGGAAATCCAACCTTTTTTACCCCAAGTTACATCTCAGCAGAAAAAGACACTGTCTTTTCAACCTCAATCCTTCCGTTCCCATGTGGGCAAGCGGGCAAAAGGCCAGTCATATCTGCCCAGACATAGAGGAAAGGGAAGTAGACTGCAGCAGGCAGCCCCTTCCCAGGAAAAGAAGCCCTCCACCAGTGGGGGGGTAGTCTCAAGAGTCTCAGCGCGCAGTGGGATCACTCGCAAGTTGACCCCTAGATCATACAAGTATTATCCCAGGGGTACAGATTGGAGAGTCGAGACATTTTTTCCTCGCAGGTTCCTGAAGCCTGCTTTACCAACGGCTCCCTCCGACAAGGAGGCAGTATTGGAAAAAAATTCACAAGCTGTATTTCCAGCAGGTGATAATCAAAGTACCCCTCCTACAACAAGGAAAAGGGTATTAGTCCTCCACACTATATTGTGGTACTGAAGCCAGACGGCTTGGTGAGACATAGTCTAAATCTGAAATCTTTGAACACTTACATAAAAAGGTTCAAATCAAGATGGAGTCACTCAGAGCAGTGATAGAGAACCGGAAAAAAGGGAACTATATGGTGTCCCTGGACATCAAGGATTACCTCCATGTCCAAATTTGCCCTTCTCAACAAGGGTACCTCTGGTTCGTGATACAGAACTGTCAATATCAGTTTCAGACGCTGCCGTTGAATTATCCACGGCACCCCGGGCCTTTACCAAGGTAATGGCCGAAAAGATGATTCTTAAAAGAAGAAAGGCATCTAAATTATCCCTTACTTGGACGATATCCTGAAAGGGACAAGTTTCCAGAGAACAGTTGGAGGTCGGAAAAGAACTATCTAAAGTAGTTCTACGACAGCACGAGTGGATTCTAAATATTCCAAAAATCGCAGCTGTTTTCCGATGATACGTCTACTGTTCCTAGGAATGATTCTGGGCATAGTCCAGAAAGAGGTATTTCTCCTGGAGGGGAAAGCCAGGGAGTTATCCGACCTAGTCAGAAACCTCCTAAATCCAGGCCAAGTATCAGTGCATCAATGCACAGGAGTCCTGGGAAAAATGGTGGCTTCTTACGAAGCGATTCCATTCGGCAGATCTCACGCAAAAACTTTTCAGGGGGATTTGCTGGACGAATGGTCCGGATCGCATCTTCAGATGCATCAGCGGATAACCCTGTCTCCAAGGACAAGGGTGTCTCTTCTGTGGGGGCTGCAGAGTGCTCATCTTCTAGAGGGCAGCACATTCAGCATTCAGGACTGTGTTCTGGTGACCACGGATGCCAGCCTGTGAGGCTGGGGAACAGTCACACAAGGAAGAAATTTCCAGGGAAGTGTGGTCAAGTCTGGAGATTTCTCTCCACATGAATATACTGGAGCTAAGGGCAATTTACGATGCTCTGAGCCTAGGAAGACCTCTGCTTCAAAGTCAACCGGTGCTGATCCAGTAGGACATCGTCATGGCAGTCGCCCACGTAAACAGACGGGGCGGCACAAGAAGCAGGAGGGCAATGACAGCAAGGATTCTTCGCTGGGCGAAAGATCATGTGATAACACTGTCAGCAGTGTTCATTCCGGGAGTGGACAACTAGGAAGATTTCCTCAGCATAAATGAATTCCACCCGGAAAAGTGGGAACTTCATCTGGAAGTTTCCACATGTTTGTAAACCGTTGGGAAAGTCCAAAGGTGGTTATGATGGCGTCCCACATGAAGCGCCAGGTCTAGAGACCCTCATGCAATAGCTGGGACGCTCTGGTAACACCGTGGGTGTACCAGTCGGTGTATGTGTTCCCTCCTCTGCCTTTCATACCCAGTGTATGGAGAATGATAGGAAGGAGAGGAGTAAGAACTATACTCGTGGTTCCGGTTTGGGCCAAGAAGAACTTGGTACCCGGAACTTCAAGAGATACTAGAAAGGATCTTGATTCAGCAAGAATCATGTCTGTTCCATGACTTACCGCAGCTGCGTTGACGCCAGGGCGGGTGAACGCCGGATCCTAAGGGAAAAAGGCATTCCGGAAGAGGTCATCCCTACCCAGGTCAGAGCCAGGAAGGAGGTGACCGCACAACATTATCACCGCTTAGGTGCAAATATGTTCCATGGTGTGAGGCCAGGAAGGCTCCACGGAAGAATTTCAACTAGGTTAATTCCTACATTTCCTGCAAGCAGGAGTGTATATGGGTCTCAAATTGGGGTCCATTAAGGTTCAAATTTCGACCGGTCGATTTTCTTCCAGAAAGAAATTGGCTTCAGTTCCTGAAGTCCAGAAGTTGTTAAGGGAGTACTGCATATACAACCCCTTTTTGATGTCTCCAGTGGCACTGGGCGATCTCAACGTAGTTTGGGATTCCTAAAATCACATTGTTTTAAACAACTCTCATCTGTGGATTTGATATATCTCACATGGAAAGTGACCATGCTGTTGGTCCTGGCCTCGGCCAGGCGAGTGTCAGAATTGGCGGCTTTATCTCACAAAGCCATATCTGATTGTCCATTCGGACAGAGCAAAGCTGTGGACTCGTCCCCAGTTTCTCCCTAAGGTGGTGTCAGCGTTTCACCTGAACCAGCTTATTGTGGTGCCTGCGGCTACTAGGGACTTGGAGGACTCCAAGTTGCTGGATGTTGTCAGGGCCCTGAAAATATAGTTTCCAGGTCGGCTGGAGTCAGGAAATCTGACTTGCTGTTTATCCTGTATGCACCCAACAAGCTGGGTGCTCCTGCTTCTAAGCAGACTATTGCTCGTTGGATTTGTAGTACAATTCAGCTTGCACATTCTGTGGCAGGCTTGCCACAGCAAAAAATATGTAAATGCCCATTCCACAAGGAAGGTGGGCTCCTCTTGGGCGGCTGCCCGAGGGGTCTCGGCATTAGAACTCTGCCGAGCAGCTACGTGGTCGGGGGAGAACACGTTTGTAAAATTTTACAAATTTGATACCCTGGCAAAAGAGGACCTGGAGTTCTCTCATTCGGTGCTGCAGAGTCATCCGCACTCTCCCGCCCGTTTGGGAGCTTTGGTATAATCCCCATGGTCCTTTCAGGAACCCCAGCATCCACTAGGACGATAGAGAAAATAAGAATTTACTTACCGATAATTCTATTTCTCGGAGTCCGTAGTGGATGCTGGGCGCCCATCCCAAGTGCGGATTATTCTGCAATACTTGTACGTAGTTATTGTTACAAAAATCGGGTTATTGTTGTAGGAAGCCGTCTTTCAGAGGCTCCTTTTGTTATCATACTGTTAACTGGGTTTAGATCACAAGTTGTACGGTGTGATTGGTGTGGCTGGTATGAGTCTTACCCGGGATTCAAAATCCTCCCTTATTGTGTACGCTCGTCCGGGCACAGTACCTAACTGGAGTCTGGAGGAGGGTCATAGGGGGAGGAGCCAGTGCACACCACCTGATCTGGAAAAGCTTTACTTTTTGTGCCCTGTCTCCTGCGGAGCCGCTATTCCCCATGGTCCTTTCAGGAACCCCAGCATCCACTACGGACTCCGAGAAATAGAATTATCGGTAAGTAAATTCTTATTTTTATTTCAATTTTTGTCTTTCAGTGAATCCAGTGTACAATTGTTCCCGTCATATATTACGGTAGTCCGTTACCTATTATACAGATGAGATGCACTACAAGTATTCTGCGGGGGTGCATTGTCACCTTCAAATGCACAAACAAAGATTTTTCTACTAAGCACGGTAACTCCAGTTACCTTTGGCATCCATCAAATGATATATTATATATAACATAATGCCTCCAACGGACGCTGCTGACAGGTCCGGCGGGGGAGGGAGCTTCAGACAATGTCACCCAACTCAGCTCTATCTGTATCAACAGTTGGTGGTCTGGTGGGGAATAGTTAAATAAGTATTTATATTTATTTATTTCTTACTAGACAGAGAAGATTTTTAACTGTTTGAGAATACTCGTCAGAGCTCCTAATTCTCTCTACGGCCCTTCGCCACCTATGCTAATGAGTGAAGGTCGGGCGGAGTTGGTATGTATGTTTTCTCTAAAGATAAATCGCAAGAGATTACTTTGAGGGCTTACATAGATAAGCACTATACTTTACAGCCCTCGTGTGCGCGACAAGACTGGGCATACAACCAGGAGGCCAGTGATCCATCAAGGTTGTGAAAGGAATACCAGTTTCGAAGGTTGGAGTGCCATCCCAGAGTAACATCAGTTTCAGAACGGGTGGACGTCACAAGAAAATAGTCTACCCATAGACAGTCTCGAGCTGAGTGCAGTTACAATACATCTTCGTTTAGCCAAAGAGAGAGAGTAAAAAAAAAAACCTAGTGATGGGTCACCACTTATATAGGCAGTCGGACAATGTCACAACGACAGCATGTATAAACTATCACGAAGGAACAAGATGGCACTAAAAGTAGCCACAAGAATCTTGTTGTGGGCAGGAAGGCACAACATCTTCTTTTTCAGTATAGTTCATTCCAGGAATGCAACAGTATCGCAGTAGACAGAAGATGCATCCAGGTATCGAGATGGTGATAGGGTGAGGGACTACCTCCTGTAGACCTACTGGCCTCTCGACACAACCATCAGCTACCCAGGTCTGTGGCCAGCACATGGTATCTAGAAGTGGAAGCATGACACTTCCTTGGTCTTCCAGAAGTGTTTACAAGCTTCCATCATTTCAGTTTATACCCAGGGTATTCACGAGGGCCAAACGGAAAGGGGTGTGGGCGACTTGTGATTCCACCACACTGGTTCCGCAGCAGTTAGTGCACGGTTTTCCGAGGTCTCCTAGCGGTAGACCCGTGGAGACTCTTTCAGAGAAAGTTTACAGCATCTATTCCTATAAAGACAGCGGAAGCCGGTCACGACCTTGCATTGTTACAGAAGATGGACTGGTGTCAGGACTACGAGTTGGATTCCGGGGGGATTCCCTCTGTCTAGACTTTTACGTTTTCTCCGGACCGGTTTACTTGGTGGCCTGTGTTAGGCTCATTCACAGTTAAGATTTTCACCTCTCCATCCTTTTTCGACAGTGCTTAGCATCTTTACAGGGGTTTTCAGACTTTTTTAAGAAAAGTTCTGAGGATACCTCTTTTTCCGAGCACTCCATGGCGTCGGGGGGCCTCACCTTGAGGTGGGAATGTTTCAATTCAACGACCTCTGAGCTTTTGGTAGAGAGCAGGATGAATTATCTCTCCAGGACAGTCCTGTTACTTGCCTTAGTATAGACCAAATGGGTCTCTGATTGGGAGCCTTGTGGCGGAAGTGTCCCTTTTTCTATTTCTCCAGGGCGATAGGAAAGTACTTCTTACACGGGCAGAGTTTTCTCCCATAGGTTGTGGGGTTTTTTTTCCCGTAGGCCAGCCAATGGTGATGCCATCTTTTCGATGGGGCAGTGTCTTTGGAGGTTGTACGAGCTGTACAGATATCCGTGCAAGTTAAGTCGTCCATCTGACTATAGGACCGATTGTTGTTCTTTTTGATGGTACAAGGAGGAGTTGGTCTGCGTCTACACAAACGCTGTCCAGATAGCTTAGGATTACCACTATGCAGTAATTATCCTGGGGTATACGGTTTCTGTTTCGGGCTGGTGCCCATGCCACCAGATCGGTGGGCACCTCATGGGTGACAGCCACTCAACATTACAGAGTGGCAACGTGGTCTGCAGACACAAGCTTCTACAAGTTTGATACTTTTGCGTCCAAAGATTTGAAGTTTGGACGTATGGTTTTACAGGCTACTGACAGCACTCCCACCCTTGGGAGTAACTTTGGGACGTCCCCTAATGTATATGATGTTCCAGTGTCCCCTAGTGGATGAAAGAGAAGAGGATTTTGGTACTTACCGATAAATCCATTTCTCTGAATCCTCTAGGGGACACTGGACGCCCGCCTCGGTGCTGTCAACCTGCTGTGTTACAGGTTCTTGTTGAACTGTTCGTGCAAACAGCATTGGTTTTCTGTTAACAGACTGCTAGGTTGCTGTTTGACTTTGTTGTACGGTAGGCTCCTCGCCATTGGTTTTTGTAGTCTCATGTCCTAGTCTCTCCGTCAAATTTTCCAAACTGAGGGATGGGGGGCGTGAGGGGGGAGGAGCCGGCTGTGCAGACAATATTTTAATTTAGATTGTGCCACACCTCCGGTTGCAAGACTTCACACCCCTAATGTATATGATGGTCCAGTGTCCCCTAGATGATTCAGAGAAATGGATTTATCGGTAAGTACCAAAATCCTCTTTTCTTCTGTTATCCTAACTTTATTATTAATTTGTAGGTTATGATTCCCGTGGAGGCAGTAGCAGGAGAGCATTTGGCACTGGGTACCGTCGTGATGATGATTACAGAGGAGGAGGTGGTAGTGGTGGAGATCGATATGGTGATAGGTATGATGACAGGCGCGATGACAAATCGGACAAGT